>NC_087256.1:19372500-19672500 GCF_037042905.1 Lytechinus pictus
TAAAAAAACCCTCACTGCACACTTGCCTCACCTCATCTTACATTGTCCTCCACATATATTTATATTATCTCCTCTTTTGGAAAAACGTCACTGCACACTTGCCTCATCTCATCTTACATTGTCCTCTACATATATTTTATCATTATACAATTTTTGATAAAACCTCACTGTACACTTGCCTCATCTCATCTTACATTGTCTTCCATATATATATATGTACTATCTCCTCTTTAAAAAAAACCTCACTGCACACTTGCTTCATCTCATCTTACATTGTCCTCCATATATATTTGTATTATTTCCTCTTTTGAAAAAAACCTCACTGCACACTTGCCTCTGCTCATCTTACATTGCCCTCCATAATATATTTGTATTATCTACTCTTCTGAAAAAACCTCACTGCACACTTGCCTCACCTCATCTTCCATTGTCCTCTATATATTTATATTATTTCCTCTTATGTAAAAACTTCATCAAACACTTATTTTCTACACTATAGACTCCTACGTTCTTTTATACACACACACACCATTTGAAAACTCTCTTTGGTTGTTCACGCTCGGTATTGTACACACACACACACACATGCACACGACCACGATCTAATGAATATTCATCGGCGAACCGTCGGATGGATAGTGACGTAGGAGCTGGACATCTTATCGCCCCTCGCTGTACTTTGTCATCAAAAGTGCCTACCTGTTTACTCGACTGCATGGCTCGCTTTGCTCGCTTTGCTCGCTTTTCAGGTTGGTTTGCTTCGCAAACCAGCTCAGGCAGCGCAGCGCGCTTCGCACTCTGGTCTGGGAAAAAGGGAAAGAAAGAAAAAAAGGGAGGGGGGAAAGGAGGGAAAAGAGAAGAGAAAAAAGAAGAGGAGGAATTAAGACGACGAGTGAATAAAATGAGATGAGGGGAAGACTTGATTTTCATATCTTGTTCACTATGGAGTTTAAATATCAAGTTTGGAAGTCAGTATACAAAACATATTTCATCTCGGAAATCGAATTTTCATTATTTTGTGTAATTTACAATAAATTGATTTTTAAAAAGTGCTCTGTAAAAATGTCAGTTATGGTCTGAATATTAACATTTTCTGCCCGCGCTGCGCGTTCGTGAAACTTTTGATTTATCAGGTACCTATTATTTTCGTGTATTTCATAAAGTTTTCAAAATATCCCTTTTCAGGTCTGATTGTCAGAATGTATCAGCTAGCGCTGCACGCTCGCATTTTGATTGGCGAGTTATGTATGTCTCAATTATACAACAAAATACTTAAAATCCCCTTTTCATGACAGTTTATGAGAAAAAATTTGGCTCGCCATTTGCGCTCGCATTAATGGTTAAAATATATTAACTGATGCATCCCATTTATAATTACAAAAATGCTTGAAATGTCCAGTTTTCAGGCCATGTTTCGCGCCCTCATTAGACATTAATGAATAAGATATTAATTTAATAATTAAATTGTCCTTTATGTTTCATCTCGCTCTTTTTTTTAGCGAGAGGAATAGGAACAGTGGCGTACCTAGGATTTTCCACAGGGGGGGGGGGGGCAAATTCGTCCGCCAAAAAAATTGACAAGCAAAAAAAAAGAAAGGTTTTCAACCACAAATAAAGGATTTCGTATCAGAAAAAAAATTGACAAGCAAAAAAAAAAAGAAAGGTCTTCAACCACAAATAAAGGATTTCGTATCAGAAAAAAAATTGACAAGCAAAAAAAAAAGAAAAAAAAAAGGTCTTCAAGACTCGTCAGGGGGACAGGGATATGTCCCTTGCATGGGTTGTGACTCGTCAGGGGGGGCAGTCTGCCCCCTCTGCCGGCCCCCGTAGGTACGCTAGTGAATAGGAAGATAGTCATCATTTTCATATGCATGTCCTATAAGGCCTAAGGATGTCCCGGTCCTATATATGCTAAAACTCAAAGTAATAATAACGTGCGATCCATATCCACCTCACAATTTTCCTACAAAGTGCTTGAAAATAATATAAATATAGAGCTAGCTGAAATTGACTCTTTTTTTAGATCGGAATATCAAATAGTTTAAGCTCGCGCTTCGCGCTTGCTTTGATTTTCATGATAAACTATGTATTTAGAATGCCTAGATTTAGGAGTGGATCCAGCTTCCGCCAATAAGGGGGCCCAACATTTTTTTCACCCATATTTTCCCCGATCGGCCGCTCAAAGTTGATTTTTGTTTGTTTCTCCCAGTGGCGTAATAAGTTTTTTAATAAGCCAACAATTTTATGCGGTCTCGATGCAGCGTATTGCGCAAAATTAATAAGAAGTTGCGAGCGAGCAAAACGAGCGAGAAAAAATTATGACATTTTTATTACAAAAATCAAAGTTTGTGATAGATTTTTACATAACACTTGGAAAAAAGGCCTGTTTCACCCTTATTCCTTTCCTTTTTTCTTTTTTTTTCTTGGTCGTGAAAATTGGGGGGGGGGGGGGCAAAACGCCCATGTCCTTACATTCATTTTGTAGCTTTATTCTTATAAAACAACATAAAAGTGTAATAATCTCATAAGCCCTCTTTAAATACTGCGAGCGCGAAGCGCGAGCTAATTAAAATTTTTGGGAGTTTCATGTATTTTGTCCTGAAAATTTAACATTCTGGGCAATGTTTGTAAACCTTGAACAAGATGCGTATGTAATAGATAATTCCTGTGAGCGCGAAGCGCGAGCAGAAATTTTTATTGTGAGATTCCGGCTTGATCGAAAAGGGACCTGTTAAGGACGTTTTGCAGTCAGTCATGAAGACGATGCATATTTCAACTATTAAATAATGCGAGCGCGAAGTGCGAGTTGAAATTTTTTGACATTCCGACCTAAAAATTGACATTCTAAGCATTTATTGTAATCATTAACGGTAAAGGTAAATAACCAAACAATTTATTGATACGAGCGCGAGCGGAAAAAAGGAGATTTCAGACCTTAAAATGGAACACCCTATTTAGGGGCAGCGGAACGGTTTTCAAAGTGGGGGGCTGACCATGCAAAAAATCACAATTATTTGGTCATTTGTACCGCGTATTTCTGTTTTGTAAATCATGAAAAAGGATGTGTAATTTGGTATCTTCCTACATTAATAATAGCGCAAAGCACGAGCATAAATTTTTTATATTCTCTGAAACTGGATAATTTTAGCACATTTTGAATAAAGATATCAAGCTGCGTATTTAATTAAACATGTGTGCGCATGTTTTAGAGTTAGCCAGAATCTGAGAATTCTTAATACATTTCTTTTTTTTTTCATGAAAATCAATAATGTGCGAGCGCGAAGCGCAAGTGGATATTTGATCCGGTCGTGCATTAACCCCCTTGTATATAGTGCCCTATATACATTATACGTTAGCATTAACAAAACAGTACGTGATATGCACATCTAGGTGAGTCAGTCGATGATGTCCATCACTCAATATTTCTTTTGTTTTTTATTGTTTGAATTATACAATATTTCATTTTTTATAGATTTGACATTAAGGACCAACTTGACTGAACCATATAATATTAAACAATGCTAATTCCACATGTTCAGGAAGGAATTAATTGTTGTATCACT
This sequence comes from Lytechinus pictus, assembly GCF_037042905.1. Lineage (NCBI taxonomy): Eukaryota > Metazoa > Echinodermata > Echinoidea > Temnopleuroida > Toxopneustidae > Lytechinus > Lytechinus pictus. The sequence goes on from NC_087256.1 coordinate 19,376,064, forward strand.
TGACAATGAGGAAAAAATTAGAATATTTCATATTACATAAAACACAAAAGAAATAGTGAGTGGATGACGTCATAGTCTCCTAATTTGCATACCAGCCAGAATGTGCATCTGTTTTGTGAAATTAAGCAAAACTTTAAAATGTCATAACTTTCTTAATTTACATCCGATTTTGATGAAATGTTCAGTGTTATGCTTGTTGGATTTTTCTCTTTTTATTCAACTTTTTGTTGGGTACGTGGACCAGTCCTTTAAACGCGCCTGAAATGAGGTCCATACATTAAACGGGTACGACCCAAAATAGCCTTACCCGGAACAAATTGCAACAAATGATTTTTCAACGGTATTTTGTACTATTAGACCTCAGGAATAACATACTAAAAATTTACCAAAATCCGCATACGGGAAAGGGGTTATTTTCAAGATGGCGTCCAATTAAGATGGCCGCCATTCACTGAAAATGGATACAACTGACACATTATCCACCCTTAATTAAATCCTAATCCGGTTCATATTCCATGGTATGGGGGTAAAAAAAATGATTTAGGCTAGAATGAATTATAATGTACCTGGCAAATCCAAGATGGCGCCCAAAATGGCAGCCGTACGTAGGCTGGAAATCCACAATTCATCTAAATTTGTTTTTTATTCAATGGTTTTAAGGGTGAATTAGTACATTGAAACAAGTTATAAGGACAGCCAGTGGTCTGGTGTGTCCAAGAATCCAACATGGCTTCCAAAAATGGAGTTTAAAATGGACATAGTTCATTATATCCGCCTGGCCAATGATTTTGGTGTCTAGACCATGATTTCAATGGTCAAATAAGACATTTGGACAAGTTACAAGGACAGTCAGTGGTGCAGTATGTTCAAAAGTCCAAGATGGCTTCCAAAAATGGAGTCGAAAATTGCTGTTACTACTTAAAAAAACCCGACATAGTTTGCTAAATGTCCAGAAATGTGATTTTTGTGTCTATACCATGGTTAAATGGGTCAAATAATACATTGGGACAAGTTACAAGGAAAGTCAGCGGTCTGGTATGTGCAAAAATCCCCGATGGATTCCAAAAATTGATTCTGAAATGGCTGTTAATACTTAAAGCGGATAAAGCTCATTTCAGTTTGGCCTGGGATATGTGATTTTGATGTCTAAACCACTGGTTTCAAGGGTCAAATAATATATTAGGATAAGTTACAAGGACAGTCAATTGTCTGGTATATCAAAAAATCGAAGATGGCGTCAAAAAATTGATCTTAAAAATATACTACTGATACTTAAAGCGGACAAAGCTCATTTCATATCGGCCTGGGAAATGTGATTTGGTGTCTAAACCACTAGTTTCAAGGATCAATATTAATAGATTAGGGCAAGTTACAAGGACAGTCAGTGCAGGGCCGTAGCTAGAGGGGGGGGGGGGGGTATGGGGGGTGTGACACCCCCCCAACATTCGTGGCAGTCGGCAAAATCATGTACCAGTTGGCAAAATGGAGGATAGGGGAGAAAAAGAAAGAAAGAAAGGGAGAGAGAGAGGGGGGAGAGAAAGAAAGAAAGAAAGAAAGAAAGAAAGAAAGAAAGAAAGAAAGAAAGAAAGAAAGAAAGAAAGAAAGAAAGAAAGAAAGAAAGAAAGAAAGAAAGAAAGAAAGAAAGAAAGAAAGAAAGAAAGAAAGAAAGAAAGAAAGAAAGAAAGAAAGAAAGAAAGAAAGAAAGAAAGAAAGAAAGAAAGAAAGAAAGAAAGAAAGAAAGACTTTTTGACTTTTCAAATGAAAACTTTATTTACAAATTATAATCACAAAAGTCAGGTATATAATAAAAGAATAGTTTGACATAAACATTCAAATGAGATCAGGTTGATTACAAGCACAGAGTTATAAAACCAAATGTTAAATGAGCCATGCAATGCTGCCCTCGTTAATTGTAAAAAGTAATCTATTCATACACCATTTACGTGAAAAAGCATCAATATTAGAACATAATTTGTAATAAGTAAATTCATAGAGTATTCTGTTTTTGAGACGATGTAACCAAATAATAAGTGGATCGGTGAAATTTGAGGTACGGTACATGAAATAAATGGTACTTTTTAAACTAATAATAAGGAAATTAGCAAGGCGGATAACCTTTCTGTCACGCCCTCTGGCATGCGGAATGAGTGCCCAGTATAGGTCAAAATTAAGTTTGAGAGAGGGGAGGAGATTGTTCAACAGTCTATGAAGAAGATTGAGAGGGGGTTGGATTCCTTTACATTCGATGAACAGATGTTGAATGGTTCCTGGTTCTCCGCACCATCCGCAAAAAGAAGAAATGTCTGTATTAAGATGATGGAGTATAGTGAGCGACGGTAAAATATTGTGAAGGAGCTTGTATTGAATATCAGCCTCTTTTTTAGGTGTTGGTAATTGATAGATAGATAGCCAGTTCACTTTTGTAGATGGATCGAGAAATCCAGTATCATGCCAATGTGAGCTTGATGAGATTGTCGTATTATCTAGTTCTTTCCTGTAGATTCTGTAGATGGCTTTAGAAGAAGCAGTAAGTCCATTTTCGGAAGAAGCCAGAGTGAAGTTGATCGGAGTAACTGGAGCAAACAATAGATCAGAGTATTCGTGTTGACAGCCTGAGTCATTAAAATATGTAGGAAAAACTTTAGAGAGTGCAGTTCGAATGAGTAATGTTTCACATTCGATGAGACGCGATGGTTGTCGAAGTCCTCTTGGAAAGTTCTTTTGGAGACAGCTACTCTCAATCCAAAGACCAGTTGAGTGGTTTATCAAATGGCGAACTAGTTTCACTCCGCATGCCATCAGGCGCGTCGGAAAAAAATTATCAACATTAATTGCATCAATAATATGAAAACTATTTAAGGGCATGTTAATTGCATGGCTGAAAGAGAGGGATTGTGTCACAATTCGAGCTCCAGATGTCAACCAAGCTCGCAGAACTTCACTATAGTAAACTGGAAGACTTGTGTAAAACTTAGGATCAATTCTTGTAAAGAACAATTGGTAATCAAATCCTAATTTACAATACTGTCTCAGAAAATGAGCCATAAAGTCGTTTACTGGATGAGAATTTAAGGAAAGAAACCGTTGAATAATCGAAAATCTGTAAGTTAGAACACGAGCTTGGAGACAAGCTAGCCCCAGCCCTCCTTCGTCAGGTTTTTCATACAACACTTCTTTCTTTAACCAGTGCCGCTTATTTGACCAGATAAAATTCACAATTAAATTCTGAAGTTCGTTTAATACATTTTCAGGAGGAGAAAGAACTGCAAGAACATGAAATATTTTTGATGCAGCGAGCTGGTTTGCAATCAATACCTTGCCTTTAAATGAGAGTGAGTTCGATAAACGAGACCACGAAATGAAAGTCTTATTAAGTCTTTCTTTACATTTAATCCAGTTTTGTTTAGAATAATTAAACGTGTTCCCTAAATGAACTCCTAAAAAGGGGAGACCTTCACTATTCCAAGAAAAGTTGAGGGGTTTATCATTCCGCCCTTTCCAAAGGGCCGACCCAAAGGCCTTGCGATTTTTTTGTATTTAAACATGCAGCAGAGGCCAGACTAAACATATTGTAAGTTTGTTCAACTAATTCAAAGCCAGCATCGGCTGTGACAAATATCGATACATCGTCTGCATATGCAGATACTACACAAGGTTTGTTAATAGCAGGGATATTTAATGCATGATTTGACACGTTCTCTCTTAGTGAGTTCAGGAGAGGCTCAATGGCGAGAGTATATAGCAACCCTGATAGAGGGCATCCCTGTCGTATTCCTTTCTCAAAGGGGAAAGGAGCTGTCAGGGATCCACACACTTTAATGAGGCTTAATTTCAGCCCCTTCATACAAAATTCGTATATAGGATATAAAATGACTCCCAAAGCCCATGCGTTTCATAACATTGAATAAATAAACGTGATCTACATTATCAAATGCCTTTTTCTGGTCCAAGTTCAATACAGCCAAAGAAATATTATCAGTGTTTGCATAGAACAAAATATCTCTAATGAGATTAATGTTGTCATAAATAGAACGACCGGGGATACAATAACTTTGGTCTCTTCCAATAACATGATCAATGCATGATTTTAGCCTACTGGCAAGCAGCCTAGCAAAAATTGTATAGTCTGTGTTGAGGAGGGAGACGGGACGCCAATTTGAAATATCAGCGAGGACTCCTTTTTTGGGGAGTAAAGTAATGACCGCCCTCCTAAAGGAGTATGGTAAAAATCCAGATTCAAGAGAGGAGGTAAGAACTTCGAGAAAATCATCTTTGAGCATGGGCCAAAAGACATGATAAAATTCAGAGGTAAGTCCATCGATACCAGGAGACTTATTTTTACCTAGCTGCTTGACAGCATTATCAAGTTCTTCTACAGATATTGGATTCTCAAGGTCCTTTGATAAGGACGGATCAAGCGTTTTGATATTTACAAGTAAACTATTGATGGCGCTTTTGTCAGTTGGCTTTCGAGTGTAAAGAGATTCATAAAAATCCCGAACATGATTTTTTATCTCAGAAGGGTTCTCCGAAATACGTCCCGAAGCGAGCCGAATGCGGGATATACTTTTTGATAAGGAATTGTTTTTTTTTAAGTTGAAGAAAAAATTGGAGCATGAGTCTGTTTCATTTGTGTATTTAAAGCGAGACCTCACAAGAGCTCCGCGTGCTTCATTTTTCAGGAACGAGTTTAATGCATTTCTATGCTCGTCGAGAGTATATTTATCTTGTGGGCTAGATTCTTTTGCGCTCTGAAGTTTGTCAATCTCCTTGTTAAATTCTATGAGAGCTTGCCTTTTCCTTTGTACTATTTTTTTACTATACATTTGAGTAATTGATTTTATATGAACCTTTCCGAAATCCCACCAAGATGCAAGATTCGGGAAGTCATTTCTTTCTTTTTGCCAATCTGACCAAAAAAGACGAATAATATCAATGTAACTTTCGTCTTCCAAAAGGGTGTTATTGAAAATCCAATATGCACTTTTTCCTTTAGCCCGTATTGGGAATTTCAAAGTAAGAGAAACTGCAGAGTGGTCAGATAAGGAACAAGGTATAATTTCACACGTATGAATAGAAACTAGACACGATGGTACATAAAATCGATCTAATCTAGACTTTGAAAAGCCATGTGCACTGGCTGGATTGTGCCGTTGCCAGGTAAATTTCTTTTCATTTGGATTTAGAAAACGCCATGCATCGCAAAGAGAAGATTTATTCAGAACATTTTGCAAAGCCGTAACAAGTTTAGGTCTGCGTTCTGTGAGCGTGCACAAACGATCAATGGCAGGATTTTCAGTGCAATTAAAATCACCCACAATCACAATCTTATCTTCGCAACAGGTGGAGATATGACAATTAAGGGCATTAATAGCTTTAATTGCCATTTCATCAGATTGAGGAATGAGTGTGTTGTATACATGATAAATACAGTTATTATGGGAGAGCTTGTTATACAATATATATAGCCATAAAAAACAATAAAAGTAGATAAAATATCGACTTGAGAATTATTGACCAAAGTTGTCACTCCTGACCCTCGAGTAATACCGGGTGAGCAAAAAGGTTTATGGGACCAGTTGCTCCAGCAAGGATTGCTATCTTTAAGGTGGTAAGTTTCCTGTAAAAATACAACGAGCGGGTTGCATGCAATTTGCTCAACATAAACTCGGAAGGAGGCGTTTTGAGTTTGGGAGGAGCATCCTCCGGTGTTGAGGGTCAGCATTGACAGTGCCATTATGGCTATAGCAACTTGAGCGTACGTAATGAATGGAGAGAAGGTAAAAAGGAATTAGCTCTCCAGAGTGCTGATCAATTTGTATATCCTCTGCTGCATGTTACGTTTTACTAGGGGGCTGTTTTTCAGGGGCTTTAATTGTTTAACTAGCCCTGGAATATTTGATGTATATTTCCGTGCAATCTGGGCAGGCTTTTTCCGCCCTTTCACGTTTGATAGAAATTTCACAATTTGGCCTTGGGAGAGGGGGCCTTGAGTCAATGGGAGTGCATCTTCCTTCGGGATATCTTCATCCGTTTTGGGCATCTTCCCAAGTCATGGAGTCAGTGTCTGTAGATGAATCTCCAACTGTGGAGGATGGGGTAGGAGGGATATTGGGGGTTTGGGAGTCAAGGACTTGTGTTAGGGTTGGAGAGTCTACGGTTTCGGTTTGGGAGGAGGGAGCTTTCCTGGCCACTTTCCGAAGAGGAGAGGGGGCCTTCAGTGTAGTAAGAGTAGTATCGTTTTCGTTTGATTCGGGTGTTAGTTGCTTACGTTTTGAAACAACTTCAGAGAAAGTTCGGACAGGTGATGGGGGAGTTTTCCACACAGGCGAAGGGCACGCAGAAATAGATGTGGGGGGAGGGGACTTGGAGGACACGACTATGGGCGTGGTAGTTGAATTGCTGGACGGTTGAGCAGGTGATGTCAGAGGTATGTGCAGTGGGGAGGATTGAGGCTTCCTAATGCGCGAGGGGGTGGCTGAGGTTGAAAAGGGCCCACGATCACGAGGTGGTAAACTAGGGAAATCAAAGGAGGTGGGTACAGGTGGGGGCATTGTAGTTGCCGCCAAGGGGGGAGGTGATGGTGGCATGGGGTCCGAAACCGTAGTGAGAGGCGGGGAGGATCCGCGCTGGCGCACTCTCGTGTCATTTGAAACTGGGGCAGCGTTTGTCTTTGACTGATTAGTATTTGTGCTTGTTTGAGGTTTCTTACAATTGCGGGAAATATGACCAAATTCACCACAGTTAAAACATCTAACTGACTCAGTTGAAATAAATACACGATAGTTCATACCTGAAAACACGAAATTAATGTTATCTGGAAGTGTTGTGTTAGGTTTCACTAACACTTGAACGTGCCTTCTAAAACTCATAATATGGTTTAGACGCTTGTCTTTAAATCCTAGAGGTATTGGTTTGCAGTCGGACACAACTTTGCAAAAAGGTGCTAGATTTTCAGTCAAGACAGAATTCGGTAGTTCTGGGTATACATTAGATAAAATGACTCGAGTAGTGGGCCGTACAAGGGGGGTTAGTTCAAGAAAGGCCCCCTCATACTCGAGGCCTTGTTGTACAGCATTGACAACAGCTTCTTTGGATTTTAGGTACACAGCTATGCGACCATTAGAGATGCGAGAGGCAGATATTACGTCATTAGCGGGTATCGTTGTAGTAAAGACATTGATATAAGATTGTATCGTTACATTTTCAATAGCTTGAAAGCTTACACCATTGTGACGGGTGACATTTTTAAAATGTCCTACATTGTTTAACAAAGGGCCAGCTGCACTTGTGGTACGCTGGCCCTGTACACTACGTTGGTTTGCTTGACTGGCCATGTACGAACCAGTCTAGAAACCTTACAAAAAATAACAGAAAATGTGTTTAAAAAACACTAAAATTGGTAAACCTGACGAAGGAGGATCGAGTCTATATTAATCTATAACCCAACACAATTTTAATGGTACAAAATCAAGGACCAAATGGTCATATAAATCAGTGAAAAACCAGAAAAACCGGAGCTCGAAAAAAACACAACTACCTCACGAAAGAAAGAAAGAAAGAAAGAAAGACTTTTTTTGACTTTTCAAATGAAAACTTTATTTACAAATTATAATCACAAAAGTCAGGTATATAATAAAAGAATAGTTTGACATAAACATTCAAATGAGATCAAGTTGATTACAAGCACAGAGTTATAAAATCAAATGTTTAAATGAGCCATGCAATGCTGCCCTCGTTAATTGTAAAAAGTAATCTATTCATACACCATTTACGTGAAAAAGCATCAATATTAGAACATAATTTGTAATAAGTAAATTCATAGAGTATTCTGTTTTTGAGACGATGTAACCAAATTATAAGTGGATCGGTGAAATTTGAGGTACGGTACATAAAATAAATTGTACTTTTTAAACTAATAATAAGGAAATTAGCAAGGCGGATAATCTTTCTGTCACGCCCTCTGGCATGCGGAATGAGTGCCCAGTACAGGTCAAAATTAAGTTTGAGAGAGGGGAGGAGATTGTTCAACAGTCTATGAAGAAGATTGAGAGGGGGTTGAATTCCTTTACATTCGATGAACAGATGTTGAATGGTTCCTGCTTCTCCGCACCATCCGCAAAAAGAAGAAATGTCTGTATTAAGATGATGGAGTACAGTGAGCGACGGTAAAATATTGTGAAGGAGTTTGTATTGAATATCAGCCTCTTTTTTAGGTGTTGGTAGTTGATAGATAGATAGCCAGTTCACTTTTGTAGATGGATCGAGAAATCCAGTATCATGCCAATGTGAGCTTGATGAGATTGTCGTGTTATCTAGTTCTTTCCTGTAGATTGTGTAGATGGCTTTAGAAGAAGCAGTAAGTCCATTTTCGGAAGAAGCCAGAGTGAAGTTGATCGGAGTTACTGGAACAGACAATAAATCAGAGTATTCGTGTTGACAGCCTGAGTCATTAAAATATGTAGGAAAAACTTTAGAGAGTGCAGTTCGAATGAGTAATGTTTCACGTTCGATGAGACGCGATGATGGTTGTCGAAGTCCTCTTGGAAAGTTCTTTTGGAGACAGCTACTCTCAATCCAAAGACCGGTTGAGTGGTTTATCAAATGGCGAACTAGTTTCACTCCGCATGCCATCAGGCGCGTCGGAAAAAAATTATCAACATCAATTGCATCAATAATATGAAAACTACTTAAGGGCATGTTAATTGCATGGCTGAAAGAGAGGGATTGTGTCACAATTCGAGCTCCAGATGTCAACCAAGCTCGCAGAACTTCACTATAGTAAACCGGAAGACTTGTGTAAAACTTAGGATCAATTCTTGTAAAGAACAAATGGTAATCAAATCCTAATTTACAATACTGTCTCAGAAAATGAGCCATAAAGTCATTTACTGGATGAGAATTTAACGAAAAAAACCGTTGAATAATCGAAAATCTGTAAGTTAGAACACGAGCTTGGAGACAAGCTAGCCCCAGCCCTCCTTCGTCAGGTTTTTCATACAACACTTCTTTCTTTAACCAGTGCCGCTTATTTGACCAGATAAAATTCACAATTAAATTCTGAAGTTCGTTTAATACATTTTCAGGAGGAGAAAGAACTGCAAGAACATGAAATATTTTTGATGCAGCGAGCTGGTTTGCAATCAATACCTTGCCTTTAAATGAGAGTGAGTTCGATAAACGAGACCACGAAATGAAAGTCTTATTAAGTCTTTCTTTACATTTAATCCAGTTTTGTTTAGAATAATTAAAGGTGTTCCCTAAATGAACTCCTAAAAAAGGGAGACCTTCACTATTCCAAGAAAAGTTGAGGGGTTTATCATTCCGCCCTTTCCAACGGCCGACCCAAAGGCCTTGTGATTTTTTTGTATTTAAACATGCAGCAGAGGCCAGACTAAACATATTGTAAGTTTGTTCAACTAATTCAAAGCCAGCATCGGCTGTAACAAATATCGATACATCGTCTGCATATGCAGATACTACACAACGTTTGTTAATAGCAGGGATATTTAATGCATGATTTGACACGTTCTCTCTTAGTGAGTTCAGGAGAGGCTCAATGGCGAGAGTATATAGCAACCCTGATAGAGGGCATCCCTGTCGTATTCCTTTCTCAAAGGGGAAGGGAGCTGTCAGGGATCCACACACTTTAATAAGGCTTTCAGCCCCTTCATACAGAATTTGTATATAAGATATAAAATGACTTCCAAAGCCCATGCGTTTCATAACATTGAATAAATAAACATGATCTACATTATCAAATGCCTTTTTCTGGTCCAAGTTCAATACAGCCAAAGAAATATTATCAGTGTTTGCATAGAACAAAATATCTCTAATGAGATTAATGTTGTCATAAATAGAACGACCGGGGATACAATAACTTTGGTCTCTTCCAATAACATGGTCAATGCATGATTTTAGCCTACTGGCAAGCAGCCTAGCAAAAATTTTATAGTCTGTGTTGAGGAGGGAGACGGGACGCCAATTTGAAATATCAGCGAGGTCTCCTTTTTTGGGGAGTAAAGTAATGACCGCCCTCCTAAAAGAGTATGGTAAAAATCCAGATTCAAGAGAGGAGGTAAGAACTTCGAGAAAATCATCTTTGAGCATGGGCCAAAAGACATGATAAAATTCAGAGGTAAGTCCATCGATACCAGGAGACTTATTTTTGCCTAGCTGCTTGACAGCATTATCAAGTTCTTCTACAGATATTGGATTCTCAAGGTCCTTTGATAAGGACGGATCAAGCGTCTTGATATTTACAAGTACACTATTGATGGCGCTCTTGTCAGTTGGCTTTCGAGTGTAAAGAGATTCATAAAATTCCCGAACATGATTTTTTATCTCAGAAGGGTTCTCCGAAATACGTCCCGAAGCGAGCCGAATGCGGGATATACTTTTTGATAAAGAATTCTTTTTTTCTAAGTTGAAGAAAAAATTGGAGCATGAGTCTGTTTCATTTGTGTATTTAAAGCGAGACCTCACAAGAGCTCCGCGTGCTTCATTTTTCAGTAACGAGTTTAATGCATTTCTATGCTCGTCGAGAGTATATTTATCTTGTTGGCTAGATTCTTTTGCGCTCTGAAGTTTATCAATCTCTTTGTTAATTTCTATTAGAGCTTGCCTTTTCCTTTGTACTATTTTTTTGCTATACATTTGAGTAATTGATTTTATATGAACCTTGCCGAAATCCCACCAAGATGCAAGGTTCGGGAAGTCATTTTTTTCTTTTTGCCAATCTGACCAAAAAAGACGAATAATATCAATGTAACTTTCGTCTTCCAAAAGAGTGTTATTAAAAATCCAATATGCACTTTTTCCTTTAGCTCGTATTGGAAATTTCAAGGTTAGAGAAACTGCAGAGTGGTCAGATAAGGAACAAGGTATAATTTCACACTTATGAATAGAAGAAACTAGACACGATGGTACATAAAATCGATCTAATCTAGACTTTGAAAAGCCCTGTGCACTGGCTGGATTGTGCCGTTGCCAGGTGAATTTCTTTTCATTTGGATTTAGAAAACGCCATGCATCACAAAGAGAAGATTTATTCAGAACATTTTGCAAAGCCGTAACAAGTTTAGGTCTGCGTTCTGTGAGCGTGCACAAACGATCAATCGCAGGATTTTCAGTGCAATTAAAATCACCCACAATCACAATATTATCTTCGCAACAGGTGGATATATGACAATTAAGGGCATTAATAGCTTTAATTGCCATTTCATCAGATTGAGGAATGAGTGTGTTGTATACATGATAAATACAGTTATTATGGGAGAGCTTGTTATACAATATATAGCCATCAAAAACAATACAAGTAGATAAAATATCGACTTGAGAATTATTAACCAAAGTTGTCACTCCTGACCCTCGAGTAATACCGGGTGAGCAAAAAGGTTTATGCGACCAGTTGCTCCAGCAAGGATTGCTATCTTTAAGGTGGTAAGTTTCCTGTAAAAATACAACGAGCGGGTTGCATGCAATTTGCTCAACATAAACTCGGAAGGAGGCATTTTGAGTTTGGGAGGAGCATCCTCCGGTGTTGAGGGTCAGCATTGACAGTGCCATTATGGCTATAGCAACTTGAGCGTACGTAATGAATGGAGAGAAGGTAAAAAGGAATTAGCTCTCCAGAGTGCTGATCAATTTGTATATCCTCTGCTGCATGTTACGTTTTACTAGGGGGCTGTTTTTCAGGGGCTTTAATTGTTTAACTAGCCCTGGAATATTTGATGTATATTTCCGTGCAATCTGGGCAGGCTTTTTCCGCCCTTTTACGTTTGACAGAAATTTCACAATTTGGCCTTGGGAGAGGGGGCCTTGAGTCAATGGGAGTGCATCTTCCTTCGGGACATCTTCATCCGTTGGGCATCTTCCCAAGTCATGGAGTCAGTGTCGGTAGATGAATCTCCAACTGTGGAGGATGGGGTAGGAGGGATATTGGGGGTTTGGGAGTCAAGGACTTGCGTTAAGGTTGGAGAGTCTACGGTTTCGGTTTGGGAGGAGGGAGCTTTCCTGGCCACTTTCCGAAGAGGAGAGGGGGCCTTCAGTGTAGTAAGAGTAGTATTGTTTTCGTTTGATTCGGGTGTTAGTTGCTTACGTTTTGAAACAACTTCAGAGAAAGTTCGGACAGGTGATGGGGGAGTTTTCCACACAGGCGAAGGGCACGCAGAAATAGATTTGGGGGGAGGGGACTTGGAGGACACGACTATGGGCGTGGTAGTTGAATTGCTGGACGGTTGAGCAGGTGATGTCAGAGGTATGTGCAGTGGGGAGGATTGAGGCTTCCTAATGCGCGAGGGGGTGGCTGAGGTTGAAAAGGGCCCACGATCACGAGGTGGTAAACTAGGGAAATCAAAGGAGGTGGGTACAGGTGGGGGCATTGTAGTTGCCGCCAAGGGGGGAGGTGATGGTGGCATGGGGTCCGAAACCGTAGTGAGAGGCGGGGAGGATCCGCGCTGGCGCACTCTCGTGTCATTTGAAACTGGGGCAGCGTTTGTCTTTGACTGATTAGTATTTGTGCTTGTTTGAGGTTTCTTACAATTGCGGGAAATATGACCAAATTCACCACAGTTAAAACATCTAACTGACTCAGTTGAAATAAATACACGATAGTTCATACCTGAAAACACGAAATTAATGTTATCTGGAAGTGTTGTGTTAGGTTTCACTAACACTTGAACGTGCCTTCTAAAACTCATAATATGGTTTAGACGCTTGTCTTTAAATCCTAGAGGTATTGGTTTGCAGTCGGACACAACTTTGCAAAAAGGTGCTAGATTTTCAGTCAAGACAGAATTCGGTAGTTCTGGGTATACATTAGATAAAATGACTCGAGTAGTGGGCCGTACAAGGGGGGTTAGTTCAAGAAAGGCCCCCTCATACTCGAGGCCTTGTTGTACAGCATTGACAACAGCTTCTTTGGATTTTAGGTACACAGCTATGCGACCATTAGAGATGCGAGAGGCAGATATTACGTCATTAGCGGGTATCGTTGTAGTAAAGACATTGATATAAGATTGTATCGTTACATTTTCAATAGCTTGAAAGCTTACACCATTGTGACGGGTGACATTTTTAAAATGTCCTACATTGTTTAACAAAGGGCCAGCTGCACTTGTGGTACGCTGGCCCTGTACACTACGTTGGTTTGCTTGACTGGCCATGTACGAACCAGTCTAGAAACCTTACAAAAAATAACAGAAAATGTGTTTAAAAAACACTAAAATTGGTAAACCTGACGAAGGAGGATCGAGTCTATATTAATCTATAACCCAACACAATTTTAATGGTACAAAATCAAGGACCAAATGGTCATATAAATCAGTGAAAAACCAGAAAAACCGGAGCTCGAAAAAAACACAACTACCTCACGAAAGAAAGAAAGAAAGAAAGAAAGAAAGAAAGAAAGAAAGAAAGAAAGAAAGAAAGAAAAGGAAAATAGGGGTACTAACTTTGAAGAAGGTTACGACTTTTAGAGTAAAGACAACCAATTGGCAAATCCAAGTCCATGTAGCCAGGTTTAGAGCCCTACTAGTCAGCAAAATACTAAGTACAAAACAGATGGAGCTATAATAACACACAAAGTGAGCCCCCGGTCCTCCCCCAATAGGAACAAGCTTGTTAGTTTGCAAATTATACCACAATTATTGACGATTTAACAAACACATTAGTTTTGTAAAATTAGAGGCAAGACTAGGTACATAAATATTGGGTGGGATGAAATTCCAAGGTTTAAGTTGAATAATCAAAGCCAAAGTATAAAGTGGGCCTATTAAAGTGGCAGAACACTATACGCTCTACCAAAGTGATGTACACTTAGTACTGCCCCGTTTCAGATCTGAAAAGAACAGAACACAAGACTTAAAAAACTGGTAACTCTGCAGTTGGCAAATTTATATGAAGACAAGTCTACAACTTGTAGACTTGTCTACAAGTTTGCAGTTGGCAAAAAACACAAAAATGTTCTAAGTTATTTTACTAAACTTTTTTTTTAAATTTATGGTGTCAGAAGGTGCTTAGGGTGGGGATGGGGGCAGGTTGGGGTTGCCTCATTCCTGGTGCTCGCATTGTCTGACTAATGAGATATATAGTCCTGTTGTATTTTAAGTCCATAAAGATTATGCAAAAAACTATCTCCTCGCACTTCAAGTTATCATTGTTTTATGTAGTGACATATGCTTTTTTCATGTGTACTTAAAGTGATTGTCCCCTTTTAAGGCCTTAATAAAACATTTCCAGTCTGTGCTTACGTTCGCATTGGTGTGGACCGATATAGATACCGGGCTGGTGTTAAATCAACACTGGCGTTTTTGCAGTGCACGAATTCCTAAAGGCAGTCCTTAAAATGTCCCTTTTTCTGATCTAATTATAACAAATTTTCAGCTCGCGCTTCGCGCTCGCATCACTTAATTAGTGAAATAGTAAATTCCTACAAACAAGCCATAGAATGCCCCTCTTCAGGTCTGAATTTCAAAAATTGTCAGCTCGCGCTTCTCGCCCGCAATATTTCATTAGTGAAATACGTATCATGTTCATGATTACAATGACCACAAAAAGTGCTTCATGTGCCAGTGTAATTCTAACAAAATCAGCGCTTGGCGCTTGCATTAGATGACTATGATGAGATACGTACGCACTTCATAAATTCCAAAAGATAGTCCTTCGCGCTCGCATTGTTTGTTTTGTAAGACAGGTACGTATCATGATTACAAAACTTTGCTTATAATGTCCCTTTTTAGGACTGAATATCAAACATTTTCAGCTCGCGCTTCGCGCTCGCATTATTTGATCACTAAGATACATATCCGTTTAATGGCACAGTCCTTAAAACATCTCTATCAGGTCAGTATACCTGGCAATTGAGCGCGCTTCGCGCGCCCACTTAATGACTCTAAATTTTTTCTGGTGCCCCCCCCCCCAATGCCGTGACCCACGGTACGCCACTGTTTAGCAGTAGCGCTCTTGAAATATTAGTTGAGAAATCTTGCACAGAAGGTCAATTAAAAATTAACAAATCTTTGATTTTGATATTATTAATGCATAGGGTAAATCATTATACTGCAAGTTAGCAACTACGGCACACTAGCCTTTCTATTTTGATCCAAAATGTTTATTTTTAAAGTGCAAATATCTTTGTATATCTTTGTATAATTTACCTTAAAGTATTCACCAAATGCCACCAATTCAATTCTAAAAATTCAAAATCTTTTAGCATGTGATTATTGTAGGGGGGGGGCACATCCCCCATCAGACTCCCCCTGTGCTCACGTTGGCGCTGTCACGCCAAATTTAGTTGGCAAATTTAGCTGGTACACCCCCCCAACAAAATGCTTCTGGCTACGGCCCTGAGTCAGTGGCCTGGTCGGTCAAAAAATCTAAGTTGGCTTCCAAAAATTGATTCTAAATTGACTGCTGCTACTTATTAAAGCGGACATAGCTTATTTCATATCGGCCTGGGAGATACGATTTTGGTGTCTAAACCACTGGTTTAAGGGCCAAAATAATACATTAGGACAGGTTTATAAGGCCAGTCAGTGGTCTGGTATGACCAAAAATCCAATATGGCTTCCAAAACCTGATTTTAAAATGGCTGTTGATACTTAAAAGTGGCATAGCTCATTTTAAATCCGCTTGTGAGATATGATTTCGGTGTCTAAACTATGGTTTCAAGGGTCAAATTATATATTAGGACAAGACAATGGCAGTCAGAGGTCTAGTATGTCCAAAATTACAAGATGGCTTCCAAAAATGGAGTAAAAAATGTTTGATGTTACTTATAAAAGGACATAGTTTGTTTAATATCTGTCTGGGGAATATGAGTTTGGTGTTCAACCATGGTTTAAAAATGTCAAGTAGTACACTAGGGTAAGTTACAAGACCATTTACTTGTCTGTATGTAAAAAATCCAAGATTACTTATAAAAAAGGGGGTGTAAATTGACTGTTGCTACTTAAAAGTATGCATAGTTTATTATAAATACACCTTGGAGGTATGATTTTGCTGTCTATACTAGAGTTTATAGGGTCAAGCAATACATTGGGTTAAGTTGAAAGGACAGTGCAGGTGTCAGGTATGTCCAAAAATCGAAGATGGCTTTAAAAATGGGGGTCTTAAATGACTGCTGTTACTTAATAGTGGATGAAGAACATTATAAATACACCTCGGGGATATTATTTTGGTGTCTACACTAGGGTTTCAAGGGCCAAACAATACTTTGGGACTGGTTACCATGATATGCAGCTATCCATTTTGCCTCAAAATCCAAGTTGGCTTAAAAAATGGGTTCTAAAGTGACTATATACTGTAGAAATAATCTTGGTTCTTACACTTAAATGCATGGGGACAAGTTAATATTGTTTCATGAGTTGGTAACAGCACCCATTTTGATGAAATTTTAGAATCCATCATGGATTCTTTGACAAACTTGAGTACTAACCATCCTTGTTACTTGTCCGATTGTATTATTTGACCCTTCATACCACAATTTGGACACCAACATTATTTCTCACAGATGAATATTCTAGAACTCTGACCACTATTGAATATGAGTCGTTTTAGATTCCTTTTTAAAAAACCTTCTTGTGTTTTAGGCAAACTGGACAACTGCATATCAATGTAACCAGTCCAAACGTATTGTTTTAACCATGAAACCATAGTGTGGACACCGAAATCATATCTCCTTGGTGGATTTTAAATGAACTATGTCCATTTTAAAAGTAACAACAGTAATTTTAGACTCCGATTTTTGGAAGCCTTCTTAGATTTTCGACATACTGGACCACTGACAGTCCTTGTAACTAATTTTCTTCCTTTTGAAACCATGATATAGGCACCAAAATCATATGCCCTTGACGAATGTAACATGAACTATGTCCATTTTTAAATACCATCGCGGCTAATTAATACTATTTTTTAAGCCACCGTGGACTTTTGGACATACTTGACCACCCATCGTCCTTGTAACTTATCCCATTTTATTATTTGACCCATTAAACCATGGTATAGGCACAAAAATCATATTCCCGGATATTAAACAAACTATGTTGGTTTTTTTTAAGTATAGCAACAGCATTTTTTACTCCACTTTTGGAAGCCATCTTGGATTTTTGAACAAACCGGACCACTGACTGTCCTTATAACTTGTCACAATGAATTATTTGACCATTGAAACCATGGTCTAGACACCAAAATCATATCTCTCATGTAGATGTGGTATGAGCTATGCCCATTTTAAGGATAAACAGCAATTTAAACTCAATTTTTGGTAGCCATCTTGTATTTTTGGACACACCAGACCACTGGCTGTCCTTGTAACTTGTCCCGATGTACTACTTCATCATTGAAACAATCGAATGGAAACCAAATTAAAGCCACTTAAGTAAGTAATAGATGAATTGTGGATTTTTTAGACTACGGCAGCCATTTTGGGCGCCATCTTGGATTTTCCTGGTACCCTGGAGTGCTAATATTCACTCTAACTTGTATAAATAAATTCGTTTACCCATTGGACCATGGAATATGAACCCAAATAGGATTCTAGGGTGGATAATGGGTGAGTATAATTATATCAATTTTTAGTGAATGTCGGCCATCTTGGACGCCATCTTGAAAATGACCACTTTCCCGGATGCGGATTTTGGTAGATATTTAGTATGTTATTCCTGAGGTCAAATACTGCCAGAAACAGTTGAAAAATCATTTGTTGCAATTTGTTCCGGGTCAAACCATATATTGACCCGTCTGATATATTACTAGTTTGATGGGTCCGTATTGAAGACGGCGCTATCAGTACCATTATTCTAACTAGATAAACGCCATCTACGAAATGAATCAGAATTCCCTGTTAGAGCACTAACGATGACCCAAAAAAAAGGGTTCCGCCCTAAGAAAAAAAAAGGGTATCCGCCTACGATGACGCCCCCCAAAAAAACTAACAAATAAAAAAAAAAGTCCGTCAAAAGTCCGTCCCTGTGCCCCCCCCCCCCCCTGGATCCGTGTCTGCCTTGATTCTAGGTCTAAATATGAAACACGGGCGCATGTTTATTCAGATACTCAACTTGTTCTCTATTTAAATCATTATCCAGTTTCAGATCACAATATCAAACATTTTCTGCTCGCACTTTGTGCTCGCATTATTAATGTAGGAAAATCCCCTATTACTCATTCTTTTCATGATTTACAAAACATGAATATATTAGAGTGTCCCGTTTTTAGGTCTAAATCTTGATTTTTTTTATTGCTTAGTTATATACCTATCCTGTTCACGATTACAAAAATTGATTAAGATTTTACATTCTTTATGTACAAATGTCAAAAAATTGTCAGCTTCGCGCTCGCATTATTTGACTGTTTAAAGAACAAGTCCACCCCAACAAAAAGATGATTCAAATAAAAAGAGAAAAATCCATCAAGCGTAACACTGAAAATTTCATCAAAATCGGATGTAAAATAAGAAAGTTATGACATTTTAAAGTTTCGCTTAATTTCACAAAACATTTATATGCACATCCTGGTCGGTATGCAATTGAGGAGACTGATGACGTCATCCACTCACTATTTCTTTTGTATTTTATTATACGAAATTCGAAATATTCTAATGTTCTCCCCATTGTCAAGTGTTATGTTTGTTTGATTTTTCTCTTTTTATTCAAATCAAATTTTTGTTGGGGTGGACTTGTCCTTTAAATATGTAACGTTTTCATGGCTAAGTGCATGCAAGCAGTCCTTAACAGGTACCTTTTCGATCAGTTCAAAACGTATATAAAAAAATTCTGCTCGCGGTCTGCGCTCGCATTATCAATGTAAGGAAGATCCCCACTTACTGATCCTTTTCATAATTTACAAAACTGAATAGAGTGTCTCGTTTAGTAAGTCTAAATCTCGAAATTTTCTGCTCATGATGGTTTGTTTCGGTCATGTTCGCTCATTTTGGTTCACGTAGCAGACGATGCTAGCCTGCTAGTATATAGTATACTTACGCAGACCCTATAGTAAATCAAAATCAATTCTGGACTCGATATTTGCTTCCTCAAACTGTAGCTATATTATAAATATCAGTAGGCAAAGCTTTATAGTACAAGAACATTGTTACTTTCAACATTAAATGCGTTAATTAAGTTTGTTTGGACTGTACTAATTGTTTCAAATAAAAAGGGTCTCGAAACAAAAACTATCATACGTTAGTCACGTGACGTTGTACACAGAAATATGCCATGTTCTGCCTGCTCGATCTCAAAGTTTGGGAGAAAAATAAGATGTAACCATTATACCAGTCATAAAGTATTATACATCAAACTGTAGGTAATTTATTTAGCATTGAGATGATAATCATGCAATCTCGACTTTTTTACCCTCAGGGATATACCAGTGGGAAAACAAAGGTGCCAGCGTCTCGAAAATATGGGTGGTTTTAGACCGTTTGCCATAGCAAGAGTTGTGAACATGGACACTTTCAAATGAACAGCGAGACGTTAATAGTGAATTAATTGTAATAATATTTACATCAAATTAACGGAATTGGATAAAATGTTCACACTATTATCAATCTGGTATGAGATTATTAATAGTTATAAAGATATTCTGCAATATTACGTTCATGAAAACCACTGTTCCCTGTGTTGAAGCTGTGTGAGGGGACTTTCGGACACTCAAATGCACGCGACTAACCATTATGCGCGCTTCGCGCTCGCATCAATTGTTTAGTTATATATTTATTATGTTTAAGTTACAAAAAGTGCTTAGAATTTCCATTCCTTAGGTAAAAATGTCAAAAATTTCAGCTCGCGCTTTGCGCTCGCATTATTTGATTTTTTGAATAAGTTACATCTTCATGGCTAACTGCAAGCAGTCTTTATACAGTATTTTTTCCATCAGTTCATTTCTGCTCACACTTCACGTTCGTATTTGCACACACATCTTTTTCAGGATAACAAACATTGCCTAAAATGTTCAAAATTGTAGGAAAAATTCTTAGCTCACGCTTCGCGCTCGCATTTTGCTATATGAAGTGACTATTAGGAATACCCCTTAAAAGAAACAAAAAATCATCTACGAGCGGCCGATCGGGAAAATATGGCTTAAAAAAATTCCGCCCCCCCCCCCCCCCCCGTTGGCAAAGGCTGGATCCGCCCCATTCCATATCCGGTGGACGATTGGCTCTGGGTTCTTATATCGTTGGTGCAAAATTTCGGTTTTCCCATTTAGATAAATGGATTGTAAGAGTCCCCCTCTTTGTTGCCAATTTGTTTTCTTCTCCATGATCCCCTATGATACTGATTTTTTTTTTAATTCAGTGAAGTTGCTTTTTCAATTATCTGTGTTTGTATAGAAGATATTTAACTAGAATTAAAACATGATTCATTAATTGATATTTAGCTTTAATTGTCTTCCCGAAATAAATTTCCTGCCAACTAACAAAAGTTATGTATTTAAAAATTGAAAAGTCTTGCACACGTAGTATCCCAAACCTTTTGAAAATTCACAAGTAGGCCCATAAAATAAATATTCATATGTTTCTTCTTTCTTTCCACAAAATGAGCATAAATTGGTCGAGACAAGGCCAAAACAAAATAGGTGATGGTTTGTGCATATCATTTCGTATAAAAGTTTATACTGAAACCCACCTTTTTGCCGACTATTTTTTTTTAGTGTGCAATGTCTGAGTCTTAAATATTTGTTTTCTATTACTTATAAGGAAAAAAAAATCATAATTCATTCTAATTCTTTAAAAACAGAGGATTAAATTAATCTTTCTT
Organism: Lytechinus pictus; assembly: GCF_037042905.1. Lineage (NCBI taxonomy): Eukaryota > Metazoa > Echinodermata > Echinoidea > Temnopleuroida > Toxopneustidae > Lytechinus > Lytechinus pictus. Next base: position 19,396,820 of record NC_087256.1, read on the forward strand.
TAACAGCTGTTCGTGTATTTGTCTAGATTTTTAAAAACATTAAATTAGTTGTTTTCTTACCCAAAACGAAATCCATTCCAGAGTTATGCTTTTCTCAATTTTAATATCATTCTTCCAGCAACGGGTAAACAGACATTATGCTTGAACTTTTCAATGTTATTTGCCTCTAAATTCAAATTGAGAAAATGTTTGATGTATAGGCCCTCCCATTATTTTCCAAGATATGCTGATTCAAATTGTAAACCCCTTTATCATACATTTTTTCCATAAATATACAACTCCCTTTGTATCGAATAAACTTATTATTAAAAATTACCGCAAGTTTGTTTCCCGGAGCTTTTTCCTCCTCGTTTTTGAAAAGGCCCGAGACAAAACTTGTGTAGGGGTCATATTCTGACGACAACCTGTTTAGGGGCCAAAATGTGTAAATGAAGCCCGCAAAAAACTTGTTTAGGGGGTATTTTGCACCCGGAGAAAAACTCGTTTAGGGGGTGTTTGGAATTATTGTGTATACAGCAATACATGTCCCCCGGCCTTATGTTATGTTCATCAAGGGTAAAAAAACTCCTAAACTATTTCGCCGAACGAAAAAATCCAAATATTGACATGAACCTAATCTTATTAGTTTATTAGTTTTGTTGTCCAGAAAGTTTTTCAAAGTCTGCAAATAGCACTTTAGTCTATCAACTGATTTTGAATTGCGAGAAAAAAATTGCCATATCATCTACATCATATAAAAAATGCCTCTGAAATAGATGTACATGTATATAAATATGTTTTCAATAGACTCATGGAATTGGCATGAAAGAGCATTTAATGTTGGAAAAAAACAGAGGTGTATCCTCCTTTAATATTATAATGACACACTGGATTCAATCAGTCTGCCTGAATGAATTTTGAAAAGCCTTTTGTCAGCCAATATGAAATAAATTGTGACATCTTGTGTATACAAATATTTCAGTAATAATGAAAACAAGCCCCCTTTCATATTCTGATTTTACATATGATGTATGAATACATGCATGTGGAAAAGACTATTGAAATGTACATATAGATGTTGAAATGATATGGTTCATAGATATTATAATTTCATAAAAATAAATAATGTATTGATGTTATAAATTGTCAAACCTAATGAGACTACAAGATTTGAGTCACATGTGGACTTGATTTATTTTAATTGAGAGATCATCAAAGTTTTAATATCATAATTATTTGAGGTAAATTGCCGATCAGTCTACACTCGTTTGTCTATTTTCCATTTGATCTCATCCCACATGGTCTAATCCTATGGTTTGTCTAGTGTCTACAACCAGTTTGTCTTCTTAACATTTGGTCTAATTGCCATTTAGCCCATTTACCATTTTGTCTAATTTCTAGTCAGGCTAATGTCCACTTGGCCAAACACAATTTAGTCCACATGGTTGGATAAAATGTTTATGACATGAATCACTTCCATTTGAAAAGGTACAAAAGAACTATTAGTTGAAGTGGAAATTAGACTTCCTGGGCATTAGACCAAATGGCAATTAGACCAAATTGATAGATTTTGGTTTAGCCCATTTGGTATTAGTAGTTTCATTGGATCTTTATCATATTCAATGTTGAATGTCCGTACTGCAATAAATGATATTAATATTTACCCGAATAATTCGAGATTTTATGGTATTAGTGTTATATTGGTATATGCTTACATTATTGATAATGATGATGGGGATGGTGTTGATAATTGATGGTGATGATGATTCTGATGATGGTGGTGGTGATGGTGGTGGTGACGGTGGTGATGATGATGGTGATGATGATGGTGGTGATGATGATGATGGTGATGATGATGGTGATGATGATGGTGATGATGATGATTCTTGTGATAGGGCCTAGATGATGATGATTGTAATAATGGCTGATGGTGATGATGATGATTCTTGTGATATAGGGCCTAGATGATGATGATTGTAATAATGGCTGATGATGATTGTGATAGATGATGATGATTGTAATAATGGCTGATGATGATTGTGATAGATGATGATGATTGTAATAATGGCTGATGATGATGATGATTGTGATAGATGATGATTATGATGGTGATAAGGATTTGGGACTATGATGACTGGTAGCAAGGGAGATGATGATGATGGTCGAATGGGGATTATGATGAATGGTGGTGATGATGAGGAGCATGGCCGTACGCAGATGGGAATGGGGGTTGGGGGAGGGGCAGTTGCCCCCAGCAATTTTTAAAATTATATGTTTTTACTGAAAATTTTCACAAAATTCACCAAAAGTATGCAAGAAATCCTAAAATTTCACTTCACAAAATGCAAAAGTACTCCAATGACAAGCTCGGTCGTTTCCATCGCTTTCGATTAAAAAAAAAAGTTTGTGTGTCCTGCCACCCCCCCCCCAAAAAAAAAATAACTTTCTGCGTACAGCTATGATGAGGAGAGGATGATTATGATGGTGAAGAGACGTACGATGCATGCAGGTCCCTCTTGTTTTTTTTCTCCCTCTCTCCCTTTCTCATGCAGACCCCCACGATGGCCCATCTGTCTCTAAATCTACCCAACATGCCCTCAGCTCCCCCTTTCTAGCAACATGTTCACCAGAAAAAAATCAGACAGTAACCCGTCTCTCAGAAGAAGAAGGGAAAAAGAAAAGTTTAGGATACTCTATAATTTCCTATCATATTTTATTGAAAGCAATGGAACGACAGATTTTTTAATATACGTATAGGCCTAACCAAAGCATATCATCATCTTCAACATTATCACCACCACCACCACCATCATCATCATCATCATCGTCATCATCGTCGTGCATCATCATCATCGTCGCGTCATCGCCTGCGCCGTCGTCATCATCCATCATATAATGTATATCAATCATAATTTGGTATTAATTTTGTATTAATTTGGTTTCAATGAAAGCTTTCCTGATATTTCATTTCTTATGTTTATTTATTTTCAGTATTAGATGACAAACTTTTCATACTCGGGGTCCAAAGTTTATTTACTTACAACATGGGCAGAGGGTCTTCCAATATTTGTGTCTAGACGTTTATATCAGACTTACATCAATCTCTGACATTTTGTTTAACCTGAAAAGCAAAGAAAGAGCAATAAAAACTTTGAATTCACCAAATCGTTTTAATTTTGATTATTATTATTGATTTTTGTTTCGATTACTTCTCATAATTTAAACTTAATATATATTGTAATTTTGAAAAACGTAGAAACAGTCTGAAACTGCTATGTTACTCATCACGCTATGTCATCGTGGTGTGTACGTGTGTAGCTAGCTAGCTTGGTGCAGTGTGCAAAATCCATATCATGCAAATTGACCTGGGGAAAGTTCGTGCGTGAGGCTGAGCTAAAGAATAAAGGTAAGATAATCACAATATTTTGTTTCATTTTAATTGTTTTAAGGATGCAGTCGATGTAAGCGTAGTGCGTACTGTATCTCTAGTTTTATCTGATTGATCATTGAAATGTTTTCATTTTTAATAGTGGTACTGGTAGAAATGTTGAGTTGTCGGCATCAGACATTATGCAGCGCCGGAAAATGGTAGCTGTTTCCCGGGGTCGTAGCGGGGACAACAAATCTGGCAAAGCGCTCAAGTTGGGCATGTACAGTCAGAGCGCCACGCGTATGCTAATGAGCACGATCGCTGAAATTTATTCAGAATCCCATCCGCCCGAAAATCATCTAGCGGGACTCTCGTAGATCGCGAGATATCACGAGAGTCATGCAGGTCTCGTTCTAATGACGTCATACTCTTCACTGGAAAAGCCAAGATGGAAGAATGCAACCGTAAGTAAATCTTGAAATCTTTAGCTTTATTTTGATATGAAATATGTGGTAATCCAGAAAAAAATTGAACCTGAAATAATGCTTTAGATCTAGGCAATATTTTAGCCGGATCGGAGATCGAATTTTTCATTAGAATGTTGTTTTTTACGTCCTGACCCTCCTCAGAATTTTTGGCTTTCGTGAAGCCTCCGATGTTGTAGAATATATTTCAGTGATGAACATGTGTAAATATCTCTGGGACGCAAAATCTCCTTCGTACTCGTATTTTACGATGAAACTACCTCAAATTTCCCATTTTGTCAACTGCACTGACGCTGATTCTTCTTTTGTACTTGTTTATTTTATTGAGTGATGACGTCAGCCATGGTCTCGCGCGGAGTAACCAACTGGTGGGTCAGTCCCATTAGTGTATTTTTGTGTCTTGTTTAAAAAGCTTGGTGCCCAATTCTCTCACATTGATTGTGCGAGGGCCAAATCATTGCCATGCGAACTTGAAATAAAGATTAGATCTAGTTTGAAATTATTTTGTAATTATTCCATGAGGTTGCAATCTAATTTTGTGCCTTATATTCTGATGCATTTCATCCAAATCAGACTATTATTTGAGACTGAGATAGAGCTCGAGACACTAGTAGTAGTGTCAGTGACATGACACTGTCAACAGTTGTCTTAAAAAAAAGGGAATTGACAGATTGAGATTGACTGACTTCTTGACTAGCCATGAGGCTCCTTGAGCGTAAATATCATTCATTAACGTGTGCTTACCCTCCTTGGAGCCAGGGATTGCATCCCATACATTTGCGTGTACCGCGAAAAAAAACCCAGAAATTTTACGCTCTCGAGATTTCTACTTTCCATATAAGAGAGGTAGATCTAGTCCTAAATCATGTGAATGGGATATACAACTTCATCTCTGACATTTTTACATTTTAAACAAGAATTCATTAAAAAGACAGAAAACTTTCAACGATGTTCATGTCACCATCATGTTTTTGTTTTTTTTTGCCAAGGCTACAAAACGCCTATTGAGGAAATGAAGTTGTATCCCATTTACATGATTTAGGTATAGATCTTTTAGAAGGAAAGTAGAAATCTTGGGGAGAGTATGCATTTTACTCTCTGGGTCAGGAGCCTCCTGGCTACAGGTATTCTCTCTAGTTGTCAGTACTAATAGATCTCTATTGTAATTGATTATTGAATTAAAGTTATTAAGTAAATTGAAAATGAATTATGGAAACCTCAATAATAAACCTTGGTTAACAAAGGTGTCATTATAGATTTTTTTTAGAATTCAATTTAATCGTAGAATCTAATGTTAGATCTAAGCTTGATCTACTTTCTTTGAAAATTTAAATTCAAGACTCGGGCAATATACTAATCAAGAAGTTAACGTCCATGGGAACTCATTCATTTACTCATATTTTGTGGACTTTGAATTTTGATGAGACAAAAAGACATTTTAGCCCAAGATTTATTCAAGAAAGTTTGCATTTTTCAGGTGACAATCTGACATAGACTCAGATTTGAATTTTATTGCATTTTTAAAAACATGTATCATTACATGATTAATTGTGCAGATGGGTGAGGCCTGAGGGGCCCTGATATGGTGGGGGGGGGGGGGGGCTTTCATTATCATAACTGCACTTTTTGCTATAAATTTTATTACAAACAGCTAAAACTTACCATCCAATTATGATTTTTTGCATGATCCCAGGCTATGTTCTGCTCAGTCCTCCCCCTTCCCACTCCAAAAAAAAAAAGAAGAAACATTCTGCGGCCTTTGGGTATCCACACAGACAATGTCATTGTACAGATATTTTTAAGAAGTGCCATGCTGATACAGCAACGCTTTGATAATTGAATTGTCACACTGCTGATTTTATTTTCTGGGGGAGCAGCAAAATTATTTTTTGATGGAGATGTGTCCCTCAAACCCTGAAATGGGAGTTCAAGAGGGAAACATACATGAACATGTATTTGTTTTTAATATAGTTAGGAAATATGAGCAATATTTTGATAAACTAAAATATGAATCTATGCATTTTATTTATTGTAAAATTACTGAGCCTGCAAATTCTTTTTGCTTTGGGCAAAAATATTACTTGGATGGGCGCTTCTATTGCTATTTCAATAGATTTGTTTGCTATTTTTTCCACCGTGTCCTTCTTCATTAAGTGCTGACAAATTTTTAATGTGAACATTGTAATTTTGCTCTGAGTAAATAAATGATAGGAAGTTAAATGTTATGTTATTACATATTGCAATTATTTTCTTTGTAATGACATTTAACTCTCTGTCCTTTTGTTTTATTGCTTTCCTAGTTTGGAATTTATTTTGTTGTAAAAGCAATCTTTTCTTTTTTTTTCTTTACAGATCACCTTCACATCTGGCTGGATGCCAAGTTCTTTTGATAGGAGACTCAATTGTGCGACACGCTGTTTTTAATGGACCCTTGTCTTCTGAAATTTTGTGCTTTCCAGGGGCTAATGTTACATCGTTAAGATCGTCATTCGTCAAATCTTTCAGAATTACTTCGACTTTTCTACAAAGGCTGTTTTCATCCATATAGGAACAAACAATTTAGAACATAGTGTTTGGGAAAAGGATTCCAAAGCATTTCATAATTTGTATATTAGTGTTAGAGAGCAATTTCGGTGTGCAAAGATTATTAACTGTTTGGGATAAAGTACAGATTCCCATATACTATTATCCAGACATTGAATTATATGGCTTTGTTGTATCCAGGGATGATGGGGAAGTACATGTAGCATGCCAGTGGGACACAGATGAAAGTATTGAAAAGATTAAATCAAATGTTTTATATCTCACAAGGGGTTGTTCTTGTGCCAAGAGCAAATGTCATAACCGTTTATGTAAATGTAGAAAAGAGGGTAGATTTTGTGGGCCAGGTTGCCGCTGTAGACAGTGCCAAAATCTTACTGCTGTAGAGAAACTGGCAAGTGATAGCGACTCCAGTGAAGAAGATTCTGATATTGATCATTTTGATTATGATTCTGATTTTGATGAAGTTCCTTGTGATAAAACAATTATCGAAGGTACCATTGAAATCGACATTGATGGTGATTTATCTCTGTTTGAAGATTTGCAGGAAGACTGTTCAGATTATGAGTAGGCATTCTCTGTGTCATGTTCTTGTAGCCCTTTAAAATCATTCATCAGTCATTTAATCAGTCTATTATATGCCAGTATTCATTGGCTGCTGTGAGGGTGAAGTTTGTTACATTGAATCAATTCATGATAGCTATTACTTTTATATTATGTACATGTTTTTTTTAATGGTTATAATTTTTGTTTAAAGAACATTTATAAGAAGGCATGACAGGCAATGTGGAAATGTTGGTGAGCATTTACACATGTTTTTTATGCATGTGATACCTTTTTATTTGTATATCATTAAGTGTCTGCAACATTACACTATTTCCACATTATGCATAACAGAAGATGTTGAACTATTTTTTTTTTTTCACAAGTATGCACATTTTTCATATATTTAACGTACCTTGCCATGTTATGTTTATTCTTGCTTTTTACTGCAATACATATGAGTCAGTGTATGTATACGTTTCTTGCCAGTTCCATTGAGGTCTTGCAGGTCAATCATTTTGGGAGCTGAAATAATAGTTGTCGTAGTTGTATGAAACAAATGTGAAGTTTCTTACGACAATTGTGAGGCTTAAGCTAAATACATGATGGTTACATGTATTTTGTTAGATTGGCTAATTATTTCATTAGCAATATATAGAGGTGCAGTACATGTATTTCCTCTTGAACTTTGACGCAGCTTTTTCAATATGTTTGTGATTTACAATATCCTATAAAACAGTTGTGTATATTATTTTACCCTGCTGTTGCTGTTCCTACTTATGATTATGTAAATGTGTAAATTTTTTGTTTATGTATATGTGTAAATTTTTTGTTTATATGTTGAAGCACTTGTACAAGTTGTCATGATGGTGAGCATTGAACTACCCTTGTTCCTACTTTTACATGTACATTATGTACAGTGCGTCCCAAAAAAAACTATACACTTTTGAAATGGCTGCCAAATAAAAAATATAGCACTTTTGGGGAAATAACTTATAGATATGGAAAGCCGATAAAGTCAACTTTCAAGTGACACCAAAAAGTTGGAAAAGTATTCATGCTTGAGCGAGCACTGCCCACTGAAACAAAGGGTATGAAAATTAGGGTGGGCCGGAATTAGCCTTCCAATTTCTTTCAGGTTTTTTGTTTGGTACTTGGAAAGTTGAGGGTTTTTTGGTGAATTAAAGATCAGTTGTGATAGTTTGTTGTTTGTGAAAATTTAATGCGTTTATTACATTGAAATTTAATGCATGAGTGATCGTGAATTGCAATTTTTAGTGCAGCATTTTGTCTTTATCATGTGGATCTCAACAATGTGTTTATGAAAGTCAAGAGAAGAGGGGGTAATATGACTTAGGTAGGTGAAGTACGTTGATGGGATAAAGGTCAACAGAACATTTAGCAACCCCTCCCTCCATCTCAACCCCCCACCCCCGCTTCTTTCCTCCTCAGACACTAAGCTCGGCTAGGCTGGCAGGAATTAGATTTACAGTTTTTTTGAGTGGTTAGTCCTTTGGAACCTGCTAAGCTAAATTAATGAGTGAGGTAAGTTTTGGTTTCTTAGGCAAATTTCATGAGTTACTAAAATTGAAATTTAATGCATGAGTGTACAGGAATTGAAATTTTAGTGTAGCATATTCATCTTGTGGACCTCAGAAGTGTGTTCGTGAGAGTCAGAGTAATGTGATGGTACCTGTTACAAGCAAGAGGGCGAGATATGCTAAGACTTGGTTAAAAGGGCATTCCTCTTCTTTTTTTTCTTTTACAAATTAAAAGTCATAATTATGTACCCTCCCCTCTCCACCTCCATTTCCCAGCCCCCCCTCTCTGTCTCACTTCCTGGATTGTAGCCTATTCAAAACTTAGCTGCCAATTGACCTGTGGCTGATGGTCACTTTTTTATTGAATTATTACCAAGAAATTTAATGATTATGATGATTAATGAAATAATTTATTGAAAAAAAAACTGAATGTTTGATTGATCACATTGCACATTGAATGAGTTGATTTACTGATAAATTGTTGATGAAATGATTGATAGGAAAAAGTTGATGCCCCAATTCAGAATTAATCATTAAATCAACATTCCGCTCTGGACTTCACGCGTACATGACAATAGCCATCAGTCTCTCAACAGGAGGGGAGGGCGGGAAAGAGGGAGGGGGCGGGGGCTGAATGTTCTTCTCCCACTTAAGTCCTATCTCACCCCTATTCTCCCGACTCCCATGAACACACTGCTGAGATCCACATGATAAAGTTGAAATGCTGCCCCAAAAGTGTAATTTGTGCTCACTCATGCATTAAAGTTCAATTTAATAATTTATAGAATTTGCATAAGCAACCAAAACTGGTTACGGTTGAACATTAATTTATCACAACGCCCTTAACTTTGCAAGTTTGAAAGGATTTGCCTCTTAAAAACTGACATAAATAGGAAGGCTAATTCCAGCCCACCCTAATTTTCATACCCTTTGTTTCAGTGGGCAGTGCTCGCTCAAGTATAAACAGTTTTCCAACTTTTTGGTAACATTTGAAAGATGACTTTATTGGCTTTCCATATATGTAAAAAAAAATTCCCCAAATGCTATATTTTTTATTTGGCAGCCATTTCAAAAGTGTATAGTTTTTTTTGGGACGCACTGTATATTTTCATGATCACCTTTTTATAAATTGTTTTTTCCTTGCCATTTAGAGAGTGCATAGTGGCAGTTTTAACATCTCATACACATGTTAACAATGGGGACATTATTACAGTTGGTGATACGTATATTGACCCCAGTAATTCCATATATTGTAATATGTATTACCTAGATATACATGTATGTAAACGTATGGCTGAATTATTTCTTTTATGAGGCAGTTTTGATGGCACTGACTTCTGTATACAAAGATTATTTCACTTGTTTCCTGTCATGACTACCAAAGTAATTTCACTGATGACGGGCTTTCCTAAACAATACATTCCTTGTTTATAAAATTGTTTTAACTCATATTTACCTCAACTACTGTCTGCTTGCCAAAGACATTCAGGGAGCATTAGATGTAAAACTGCCTTTATCTTTATTAACATGTTTGATTGTAAAACAAAAACAGTATTCACTTATACTCTCTTCGTGTACTTGCCTTGAATGATATTAGGTGCCAAAGTTTTTTGCTTGTATTTATGTTTTGTAAACATGAGTTTCAAGAGTTTGATGTTGGAAATAAACTCTTTTTTTCTTGTTAAAATTGATCAGATATTGAACATGCTTTCAATTTTTTTTCTTTAGGAATATCCATTTACTATGAGCTAGATTTTGAATTCATGCATTGTATTGCACTGGAGATCTGAATATGAGAATATAGAAGAATAAATGAAGAAAGAAATAGAAAAAAAATCAAGATTTAAAGAAAAAGAAGAGAATATGTGTATGAACTTAAGTTACAGTTACACAACTGTTTAAACACGTTTCTGTGCATGACAAAAAGAAAAGATGTGTTCGATTAGAAAGTCGGCTGGATGTGTGAGGAAAATATTACATGTAATATCAAGAGAGAGAGAGAGACAGACAGAGCAACACTAATAGAGAGGGAGAGAGATGGGTGTTTCCCACGGAGAAAGGTGTTTGAAAATGAATAAAAAAACACAGTAGTGGGACAAGATTTGTGAATATGAGGAATTGAAAATTGAGGAGGAAGACGAGATCTGTTGAACAAATGATATCCAAGTATCCCACTGCACGATGGAATGTAATTGTTCAGAGAAAAGGGTGGATAATGAATCGTGATAAATAGAAATATACATCGCACCCAGGTGTGGAACCAGGGGGGGGACACGTGCCCCCCCCCCCCCCCTTGAGAGTATTGAGAGCAACTTGTCTTTTTTTTTTAATGTAAACATACCGTAAATACACAAGTGTCCCCCCCTTAGAGTGGCAGCAAATATTTTAAATGGGATTATGTGGTTCCTTTACAAGTGAGCCCCCCCCCCTTTTTTTTTTGGGGGGGGTTGTTAATTTCAAATGTGGCAAAATGTCAGTCATTTTTGGAGGGAAAACTTTTGCTTGTCAATATTTCCTACGAAATATTTGCCCCCTCCCCTTTTGGAAAATCCTGGATCTGGCCCTGATCACACCCCCCCCCCCAAATAAATAAATAAATAAACAGAAATACTAGTGAATAAAACAAAATCAACTAATGGGAGAAAGAAAATTGATAAAATGGATTGATAATGATTTAGAACAGTAAAACAAAACACATGAATTATGGAGGGTGTCTTTGCATTTTTGTATTTTTTATGCTTTTCTAAACTTCCAAGCATGTTGACATTTATTAATTGTTCTATCCATTCTTGTTTGTTTCTGAAAACGGGATGTGTGCATGTATGTAATTCTTTTCAACAAATCTTGGCAACAAAACCGGCCGGGGGGGGGGCAGCATCAATAAGTTAACTAAGTACATACCGGTACATGTAATTCAGAAAACGCAGAATTGCATACATGGGACTGAGTTTATTGATAAAACACAAATACGACTCTACTCACTTAGAATGGCTATAATAATGAATGCAGAGATATAAGGAAATATCCCATAAAATTTCTTGCATTCTTGTCAGTCTTCTATATTGAAAAATCTATCAAAAACAATTTTACGTCTATAAACTTTGTATAAAAGAACAAATACTCTATGAAAGTAGACGACGTTGTTGTTCGGGGTTTCGCTTCGAAAGTCGATGTGTAGAAAGGTCATGACCTGCGATCACGCGTTGAATCCATGGAATGCGTTGACCAATCAGATTGCTCTATTTACGTAACTCGTTTGAAGCTCGTTTTGGACAGGCCCTCATAATGACTTGGCGGTATGTTTCCCTGGTTCCTGACTCTCCTCATTAATGAAAAACCATGAATTATGTCTCATTTTAAAGAGTGATAATTCAGCTTTACAACTGTTATTAAATTTGAAGGACGCAAGAATTATGAAATGGTATTAATCGTCGTTAAAGCTGAATGATTTGAATTTTTCCGGGGGCAAAGTTCTAGGGCAGTTTACCTTACTAAGTTAATGAAATATGTCGATAATTATGGTATATATCGAATCCTTGATTCTTCCCCTTTCTATCAATATAATGTTTATGGTTTAAAACAGTAAATTAACCCGGTAAAACGCAGAGAAACTAGACCCTTGCGTTCCTCATTACGTATTCATGAACCGAGCGGTCACGAATACGAGCTGAATAAATACGTGCGAATTAGCTCGCGCGGCGGAGTGACTGTGTATGTAGCCTTGGGCCTGGCTTGAGAGGGCTCCATGATGATATTTTTAAATATTTTGACATATACTTCTTCATCATGGAGCCGTGAACCGCCTGCCATATATGTATAAGAGACACATGTAAACAAAGCTGGATTTCCTTAGGAAATCCATCTTTTAAGATCAAAATCACGTACCGGGGGGGGGGGGGGGTAAATATTTTTTATTATATTTATTTTTAAACCTTCGATTAGTAAAAAAGTTAGGCCTACGATTAGGTATGTGACAAAGAAATAAAAATCATGGAATTACATTGTAACCTAGTCCATTGGAAAGGGCTGAAAAACCATTTAAAATGGTATATTGACCATTACTCTAGGCCAGATATTAAGAGAGTTATGATTTTTTTAATATTAAAAATCTGATTTAATTATTGCCATTGGCATTGTCTTACTCTTAATACTGTACCATTGCGACCATTCAAAATGTGTGACCAACCGTCTTGTCTTGTCTTGGGTTAAGTCGGCATATGCAGACTTGCTGTACTCCGCCAACTTTATTGATGTGTGTGAAATCACCAAGTAAGCAGGTCACTTGCTAGGTTTTTGATTGAGTTTGGATTTGAAAGAGTCTAATGAGTTTATCAATGTTGTGTCCATGTTTAACTCGTTCCAATCTTTGGTAGTTCGAGGGAAGAAGCTGTATCTATGAACATCCCTTTTGACTAGTAGACGCTGGAGCTTGATACTATTTCCTCTAGTCTGCCGGGTGTTTTGCTGGATGAAGTTTTTGGGGTTGATGGCAACAAGACCTTGACCCCAAAAATGTTTTTTTATACTAAATTATACAAATTATTCATTTTTCTCTATAAAATTGAGGAAAAACAGGTGATGAGAAAGGATATCAATTTGTCTTAATTGATCAATGTATTAAATATTTAATTAGTAATTATCAATTAGTAAATTGATATGTTAATTGTTCATAAACTCATTACCGAACACATACAAACTTATATAATATCCTTATTGTTTGGAATTTTTGGACCTGCAACAACACATCTTCTAAATAAAACTTTCAGAATGATAAAACATTAAATACTTACAAGATCTCAGTATTGCAGTATTTGATAAATGAATTGATTAGTAATTATCAATTAGCAAATTAATTAGTTATCTATTCAAATCTCACTGCTGCAAAAAAAAATCCTGATTTGGTATATTTTGATGGAAATTTTTGCTAAGGAAACATGGAATATAATGGATATGTGATCTATGAATATAAGGAATAGAAGTATTAAAGAAACATTCAACAATTTCATATACATCATTTACATACATGTATGACAACTATTATTGTTTGGCATCTATTGAATTTGTACCTAGAATTATATTATTTATTATTATTTTTCATTATTTTTTCTTGGGTGACCTCAGGCTAAGTTTGCCTAAATAAATGATAAATGACATCCCAATTATCTTACAACAAAATACTGAAAACAAGCTAAAATTGTGTAATGTGTATATTTATATTCATCAAAGGATGTAATAACTAATAATATAAATATAAACAGGGAGACTCTAGATCTCAATAGCACGCAACTCTCGCGGCAGTTTGCTATTTCTGAAAATCAATATTTAGGATGTAAAAAATAAATGATTGGATTTTTAGATTCCATTTATATTCACCACACACCAAGAAAAATATATGAACAAGCTGTTAAGGTTTAAAAACTGTCAAAACTTACCTTCAGGGCCGGTCACGATGGTAAAGACAACATTAGACTTTCACATGAGCCAAATCAACTTCCATGCGTCCGATCTTCAAAATTTGACATCGAGGCGGAGGGGATTTTTTTCAGCTACGACAGTGAAAATAAGCCAAATTGGCGAGAAACCGCCAAATCTACACCTATTTAAAGCCACCCCTTACAGAGCAACCCAAGCTCATTTTGAAACCGCTGCCGGTGCCGCGGTATTGAGATCACACCGCGCGATAGTCACATACCTACCTTCATACGCCTAATGCGTATGAAGGTTTCCAAAATTGGTTAATGAAAAGGCGAAAAATTGAAGGTTTCTTACCAGACCAATCTCGTGTAGATCCCTCGATCCGTTTGTCAACAAAGCAAATACAATAGGTCTGACTCTTGAACCGCTTCGTTATGACATACCTTCGATTAGCAATGTTACAAAATGCCGTTTTGAAGAGCAATTTATAGATACAAATTATTATTTAACAAATACTAAAATTTAATACGTGGTTATGAATAATTATAATTATGGGGAAAATACAAATTTTCACCTTTGGACCCAGAGAAAATTGGCAAAAAATGAACCAGCTAATTATTTGCAAAAATGGCTTAATTTGAAAGTGGATGGGCAATTACAAATTTCACACAGATGTAGTGTTTGTAATTTTGATTCATATATGTTGTTCTTGTGAGCATATATACAATAATATGCAAATGAGGTAGTAATTAATTATTAATTTGTACATAACGAATGGGAAAATTGCCTAATTAATATGCAAAAATGATATAACTTGAACAGGGATAGGCAAATAATTACCAAATTTCACAGAGGTGCAGAGTTCTTAAGTTTACTTCATATCTGTTGTTCTTGGGACCATAAATATAATAATATGCAAATTACTGTAGGTAATAAATGAATATTCATTTGTACATAAGGAATGGGAAAATTGCCTAATTTACTGAATGGAAAAGAAATGGCAAAGCCAATGTTTAATACAAAATATTATTTATTAAGAGGTGCTTAAGACTAGGAAATTTAATATTATTCTCATGTTGATGTAACTTCCAATCCATACTAAAAACTTTTTTATTTCACTCAACTCATTGAATACTTAATTTAAAAAAATTTCAATTTCAGAGTCATAACCTATGCACGTTAAAACCAATACACTATTCGTCAAAGAGTAGGGTGTTCACCCGGTGTATTGCACCTGCCGGTCCCCGGTACTACAATACTGCAAGAATCTTCAGGATTGAAGGAGGCAGTGTAGCTTGAAAAAAATAAAAATAAAAAAATAACATTTCACACTACTAGGGTGTAAATACAATAAATGGATCGGCAGATTAACGTAAGTGCGCACGCGCAGTAGAAAAATCATTGAGCTGGGGTATGTAGTATCATTTATAACATACAGTGCAATGAACTTCACACATGCCCCCGGCCTCCCCCATGCTGTTAGCCTGGGAACGTTAACTACTAATTTTTCGATTTTATTTTATTTTTATTTGAGGAAAAGTACTACTTTTCCTCAAATAAAAATAAAATAAAATTGCTGAACACTCGTAATTGTCGTATACAAAATAAAACGTTCAGCATACTTTGCAAAATACCACTGAACACATCCACAAACTCTATACAATACATGCACCCAACACATTCACTAGCTCCCTATCACACAACAAAATCATCCGATGACATGGGCAAAATCTCGAACAAAAGTGAAATTTTCTTATCTAAATGACCGCATCTCGCACTAACAATGTCACAATTGCATTTCCTTAACATCATAATTAAGAAATAAGGGGTCTAAAAATGGGTTTTTCGGCAATTTGGCGATGTTAATAGATTTTTGAAACATGTCCTCACATAAAATTGACACTTCCGCGAGCCAATGCGGGTCGCCATTTTTTCCTGGAAGTCATTCACTATAACACACAGACTCATACAAGAGAATGTGCCTACTCGGTTACTTAGAAAGTGAAATCGGCATACCTGGTTTTTATCTCCAATAGCAGAGTGATCAAGTTATCAGATCATCATGAAAATGGCTGGGTATGAAGTGTGAGAAATCAGGATTGTGCAATCACAAGTGAAATTGACGAAAGTTCCTTAAGACATTCAGAAATCTTAGTACTAATCAACCTATCAACGATAGACGTTGTTCTGGGGGATTTTTTCGTTGTCAAGGACGTAAACTTGGAATGTTCCACTTTGACATGGGGTTTTAAAAAATGAAATTGGGCAATATAATCACGTCGCTAATAGAGTTTCAAAATACCCTTCACATACCAATCCCCCCGCTTAAAGATCAAATTCTTCGGTCCTGAAATCTTGATCAATGGGAATCAGCTGATCTTCCGTATGAATGTGTTGATTATGCTAGGATTTCATCGAAGTCGTAGTTGAAATATGTGTCAGCAATGGGTATGAAAATATAAGAACTTGAAAGAGTTTTTCTTCAGGTTAATGTGAGTATCATTGTTTGTGTTGTTATATGTGTACTTTTTTGCATTGTTGGAATAACTTTCATCATTCTTGCCAAGAATTTGTGAGGATAATCATCAGCAGCACGCACTGGCAGGAATTTCTCGGCGCGCGAGTGGCATCCCTAATTTTAGCACTGTCCAGGATGTGCATGTATGTACTGTCAAAACTGCCTTAGTAAGGCCACTATAAATTAAAGGGAAACAGAAAAGTGGCAATAAGTGAACTATGTCCTTTATAGTTATAGACACATTCTTTTAACACTTATTTCTTTCCAATTGGAAACAATTTGGGTGGCCACTTGAGAAAGTTTTTACGATAGACATCAAGACAGGTTTGACTGTAATTGTTTTATGAAATGCTCCCATCGGATGTTTTATTCAACAAGCCCTTTCATCCAATAAAATATATTTTATCCAACTGTTCAGGTCAAGTCCACCCTAGAAAAATGTTGATTTCAATAAATAGAAAAAATCAAACTAGCATAACGCTGAAAATTTCATCAAAATCAAAACTTTAAAATGTCATAACTTATTTTACATCCGATTTTGAAGAAATTTTCATTGTTGTGTTTGTTGGATTTTTCTCTTTTGATTCAAATCAACCTTTTGTTGGGGTGGACTTGTCCTTTAAGACATTGATACATTGTATGTTTTGGTGTATTTAAATATGAATTCCAATTAAATATTTTTTTAATCAAAATCTTTTTTTGACTGGATTTTAATTTTCTTTTTTTTTGCAGGGTGGTTGATTGATACCAAGGGATAATGAAAGTCTGCTTGGTTGTTATAGATGGCTGGGGTATCTCAGAGGATTCTCGAGGTATTGAATTTATATGAATTTTCATTTCAAATCATGCATGTTTACAATATTATATAATGTTTACATTTGAAAATATAAGATCTATATTTTATTAATGTACATGATATCAATCTAAAGTGTCAGATTTTAGCTTTAGCCAAAGGGATTCATAATAATTGAGAATTTGACTCACATGTTGTTCCCAAGAAAAGGTCTATAGGTGTTTGAAAAGTAATTTCAGGCTTTATGAAAAATAAAATGCAAACCTGTTTAGTTTCTCTGTTCTTTCCAAATAAACAACAATGCCCAGGAGGTCATTTTGTACTTCTGAGTCTTTTTAACTTAAAATCTAATTTTGTTAAAAAGTGAGAACAAAAGTATAGTCCGAGTAAGAAAATAATTCAACTTGGGTACATTAAATTTGCCAGGAATATTGAATAATGACATAGATGAAACATAGCATTCCATAGAAGAGTGAACTAATTATATTCTTTTATTCTGAAGTTCAATCTAGATTGGATTTTTAGATTACGACTCACTGACAAGTTCGAGTCTGTTTTGGAGTATTTGCAGTGACCCAAATTCCATTTGATAACTTTTTTTGTATGTAAAATCAATGAGATCTTTCTCTTTTAATAACTTGCAGTGGGGTCTTTGATTTTCGTTTTGTATTTTTGTCTTTGATTATTACATTGTATATAGATATCTTTTTTAACAAATGGAATGAAAAAATAATTGAATCTTGAATTTTATGATCTCCCTGTCCCCCCCCCCCAAAAAAAAAAAAACCATGCAGGCAATGCCATCCTGAATGCCAAGACCCCAGTCATGGATGGCCTCTCTGAGCAGTCTGGTGAGTTTGTGTCTCTGGATGCCTCTGGCCTTGCCGTCGGACTCCCGGAAGGCCTGATGGGTAACAGTGAGGTCGGTCACCTGACCATCGGCGCTGGCCGTGCCATGTACCAGAGTATCGTGAAGATCGATTTGGCGATCAAGCAAAAGACCCTGTTCAGTCAGAAGGCTTACGTGGATGCTTGCCAGAGGGCTAAAGCAGGCAACGGCAGGATGCATCTGCTGGGTCTGGTAAGCTTCTGATCAGTGCCCCCGTCTTACAAAGTGTTATAATTGATCCAATCAATCATAACTCTATGGAAATCCATCAGTGTCATAATTTTTTCTACAGGAAATTTGCACAATGTCCTTTGTAAACCAAGAGAGGCACAGTGAATTTTCAAGAAAACAATGAATGCATGAATATACATCATAGTTAGAAAATATTTTGAAGAAACATGCGTAATAGATGTTGACGTTGCTGGATTAGGATATAATATAGGATTTAATCTGAATTAGATTGAAGGGTTTATTTCACTGCAGACGAGAGCTGAATGAACAAAGATTTACATTTTTTTTTAATCAACTGCATCAACTTCATTGGGAAAGGGAAGGGGTGATTAAAAAAAAATTGTCAATTCAATTGATTGGAGCCCCCCATCAATATCAGGGCTGCCAATTCTCGCTGATTGTTAGGGAATAGGGAGAATCCCTGAAAGAATTTCAACATCTCGCTGATTCATACATCGATTTCTTTCATTGGATTGTGTGTAATCGAGGAAAATCTCCCTTCTTCCTCAGTAAATTCTCCCAGAAATTAAATTATCAATACTTAACATCCCCCCTTTCCCGGCCTGGCTGGTCTCTGTCCTCATGTCCCCTCTTTTGTCCCTTTTGTACATAAATGTGTCCCTCTTCTCTCCCCTCCTCTCTCTTTAGTTATCATATTATACTATATTGCCATTTCTTTGTTGTTTATCCAATATTCTTTGAATTCGTAATGAGGAACCTTAATTTACAAGCATTGCTTCACTTGGGTCTCCTCGTCTTCCTTTAAAATTATTTCTTTTCTGTCTTAAGCCGTATAATGTATTTAAAAACAATGTTTTTTGCATACTCTTGTTTTATATATACCTGTATGTTTTATCATGTACTCTGCTCATTGTTTCATACACACTTATATGTTTGTCATGTATTCAAACTCAAAGTTGGAAGACAAATAAAATGAACTTATGAACTTATGAACTTATGAACTTATGAACTTATGAACTTATGAACAGTAAGGTAAATATTAAAGTTGGCAGCTCTGAGACATAGTTGATTTAAGAAAAAAGAGTGAGAGAAAAAGATAAGTTGCAAAATGAAAGCAAGAATTCTTATGATCTTGAGAAGTTGATATTTTCCTGTAACTTGAGTTGTGTTTATACATGCTAGGTAAGCGATGGTGGAGTTCATTCCCACATCAATCATCTCTTTGCTCTGCTTGGTGGTATGAAAGAAGCTGGTGTACCACAGACATTTGTTCATTTCTTTGCTGATGGTAGAGACACAAGCCCTACCAGCGGTGGTAAGTTAAACAATGAAAATCCATATTTTATTGTTCAAAACAGAATTCAGAAATAGATATCCTATTAAAATTAATTTTGCCCAATCGATTGTGGGCCTGGCAGCCACTGAGCTCTATCCCTAAAATCGTTGAACTTCAAACAGAGTAGCAGCAGCTCCCATGTTTTAACATCTTTTGGTCTGACGCGGCTGGAGCTTGAACTCCTAACCTTCCGGTTGTGAGACATATGCACTACTGACGGCGACATAGCCAACACACCAGTGAATTAAATCAAAGTTGCCGAGTATTTCTTCATTTTGTAGGAGCATGAAAATCATAATTGTACTAACCACCTTTGAAATGCTTGATTCTGAATTATAACTGATAAATAGCGTTTGATATTCAGATATTGACAGTGTGATCTGAAAGTCCCATCAATACATGTATGCTGTACACATAACAGTGGAATATATATTTTTTTTAATGTACTGACAAAAGTGTTAGTTTGCATGGATAAGTAACATACATGTACATGTGTACAGAATATGTTACAAATACATTACCCAGTATATATTTTATCCAAGACTGTAGAAGATGCTTGCACATTACAATAATCAGTGTCTTCTTTACTTGCAAATCTTTATAGAGAAATATTGTTAAGTAGAAATGATTAATGATATAATGCTTACAGTTTTTTTTTAAATCTCTAGTGAAATACTTGAAGCAAACTCAAGACAAGCTTGCTGAACTTCAATATGGCTCCCTAGCAACTGTCATGGGTCGTTACTATGCAATGGATCGAGATAAAAGAGATGAAAGGATAAAGGTTGCATTTGAGGGCTTAGTACAGGGTATTGGCGAGGCTACAACCAAAGAAAATGTAATTCAGGTATGTGAACATTACCTTAACATTTTTGCATGGAGTATAAGGTTGTTGTCATTGGGTTAAAGTTGATTTTATTTGTCATCAGAAATGTATCATGACTGGTGATAATGTTCCCTTGAAGGTAGCCATAGTTGGGCAGGTGATTTCTTTACAGATGATATTATTGATAAAAGAGAATGTTAAACTTCAGTGGCTTTGGAAATTGATCCACCTGTTTTGCAACTTCAGGGGAAAAATACACAGATGCATGGAGGACAAAATTGCCCCTGAAATGCTCAAATGAGCCCTGAAAAGACTAGAGAAGAGCCCTGGAAATTTCAGTAGGGTCCACTCTTAATTGTAATGCAATGTAATAAATTTTGACCGGTAAGCTCAAAAAGTAGCTCTTGAAATTTTTTAATTTTTCTCTTGAACTGCTTTAAACATAAGCAGTGGTGTTAAAAAGTTAGTGGACCTCACCACAAAATGCACTCCTTCATGCTGAGTGTTGAATGTAGACAACAACACTACAATGCTCGGCAAGCCCAGAGAGAAAACTTTATTGAATGTAATATTTTATCACCAAACTTCATAATAAAATATCTAAAACATGGCAAAACTTGAACACTTTAAAAAATGTTCAATTTCTGGTGGGGTTTTCTTTTGAGCACCACTAAACCATATTTCTTCCTCTTTTCCCCAGTTGGTGCAATCTCGATATGACAATCAAGGTAGCGAGAGACAGACAGATGAATTCTTAACGCCTATCATCGTAGATAAGGAAGGATGCATTCGAGACGGTGACACATTGCTGTTTATTGACTTCAGGGCTGATCGAATGAGGCAGATCGTCGAAGCGTTTGCCATCAACCGCAACTTTGAAACGAGTGTTGTCCCCCAGAATATTGTAAGTGAAAGTCTGGACTACTATAAGATGACAAAACGGATCCTCTGGTGATTGGGTGCTTGAGCATGTGTCCTGTCATTTATTTGGCCTAACGTGTAGATTAACTAGATTTATTAGTGACCAGGGGTGAGTGGTCATTAGTAAAGTTACATCGACCGGTCATGATTTTGAGATGAAGATGATTTATCAGTTAACAAGGGTCCACTCGTAGGGGTGAGATGTACAGTCATACTTTATGGAATAGCCAATGAATCAAACTTCCATTTAAAGCTAAAAACAGATAAGCTATCCCACGTTTACTATGCTTGTAAATGTTTCAACAATGAATTACAATCAATATCTTTAATTTTAAACTAGGAGCTCAGCATTACAAGGAAAAGAATAATGACATTCATGTATTATGTTATGCAGGGCCCGCTGGTAGAGCAGTGGGTACCCGCACAAATGACGACATTGTTGTTTTTATCATTTACTCATGCTTTTTACTCATTTACTCATGCCACACATTGTGGAAGAGTCTTCCTGTAGAAATAAAAAAATGTATATCTGTTGAGTATTTTACAAATCTCAAAATCTTTTATTTCATTCTTGACTACTCAACATAATGGATTTGTCATTTTATAATTCACATAATTATTATTATTAATTCAGTTATTTCAATTTGTTTTTGTTTTTATCAGAGTGTGACCGGTATGACCGAATACAAAGCAAGTTTCAACCTTCCAGTTATCTTTCCTCCGGAAAGCCCAAAGAACGTCTTGGCAGAGTGGTTATCAGCAAAGAGAATACCACAGTATCATTGTGCAGGTATTGATGGCTACAAAATGATTGTGAATCAATGTTCAATTTATCTTTTTTTTATGTCTATGATTATGTTAACTGTCAATAGTTATTATGAGGTAATAAAGCTCGAGGAAGATTTCTAAAATTTCAGACCACAAAGATGACTTTCTATGTTGATAAATGAATATGAAAATACCTGGAAAATGTGATTTTTGTCATGTCTGCATAGTAGAGCAAGACTATACTTGTCGGCGCTGATTTTCTGACGGCGCTGCTTTTCTGACTGTGGCGGTGGCGTCTACTTTGAAATCTTAACCAGGGTTAAGATTTTAAAATGTCATCATAACTTATCAAGTATATGGACCTTAAAAAGGATAAATCTTTTCTATTCATTCATATATGTTGAGTTGTGATGTGACTTACAATGAGATCATATAAAATATTGTGTACATTTATTTATCTCTTCTGCCATTTTAGAGACAGAGAAGTATGCTCATGTTACTTTCTTCTTCAATGGTGGTGTCGAGAAACAGTTTGAGGGGGAAGAAAGGAAGTTGGTTCCCTCGCCAAGGGTCGCGACCTATGACCTTAAACCGGAGATGAGTGTGCAAGGTGTCGCAGATGAGGTGAGTGTAATGTCAACATAAGATTTAGGGTATGAACTGTTCTTTGTGAAATGGTAACTCAGTGGGGAAATTTAATTCAGTTTAAATGCTAATTCAGCTGTGACTTTCAATGATTGGTCGATGAGTTATAACAGAATCAACTAGAATCACAACCCATGTGCTTTTATACATGAATGATAATTATGTGCCAAATATTTAATTGCTGAGAAATGAGTTAGCATGCCCTGTAGAATGAAGGGTCTTTTCCACCTCTATCTGCACCAAAATTGCAGCGAAACTTTGTCAGCAAAATGTGCGGAAAGACTTTTAAAAATCCCTCATTTTGGAAGAATCCTTACCTCGAAAGTCGCACTAACCTTCGCTCGAAAGGTGATTTAGATATTGGCGTAAAATTCCACAGGATTGACAATCGCCCGATATTAATAGCGTAATATCATGCACTGAAAACCGGATGTTAAGAGCGCATTGCATTGTAGGTAACGTGAAGCAGGGGCTTTCCCATGAACAGAAGGATCAGAGCTGGGGCAATGATGGTCTCTGGCCGAAAGATTTCTCGGTGACGATCAGCGGGCTCACAAGAGCGTTGTGAACCTTACCTTACCCGCGCCGCGGGCAAGGTAATAAAAAAAGCGTAAAGAGAAAGTTAACTGTATGACATCAATTTTGACAGCTGAAAACAGGTGGTGGTTATGAAATACGGTCTTTGAATGTCCAGTTGTAGTAGGTCCATTCTTTCTCTCACTCTTTCTCTTCTCCCTTTCTCCCTCTATTTCTCTTTCTCTCTGGGTATATGATCTTTTGTACAGTTCAGAATTTGCTTCAACTGCAACTAACAGGGTAATCGCATTTATGTCATACTCCAAATTTTTTGTACTGAAATATTTTTTCCATTTTCTCCCCACTCTCTCACTCTTCATGTTATCTTCCCTCTATGTCTCTGTCTCTTGTCTCTCTTTTTCTTTATCTCTCATCCCGTCTCTTTCTCTCCTCTCTCTTTTTCTCTTTCTTTCTCTCTCTTTCTATCGATCTCAGGTAGCATCAGTAGTAAAATCAAACCGTTACCCGTTTGTGATGTGCAACCTCGCCCCACCTGACATGGTTGGTCATACTGGAGTGTATGAAGCCACCATCAAGGCTTGTGAAGCCACAGGTATAATTTTTTTTTCTCTTTAATCCTCATAAGAGGGACTTTATTTGTTCATAGTATATTTACAATCGTTATATACAAAAGTCACATACAAAAAATATACATAAATAGAATATAAAACACGAAACATGAACTAAAGGATTGAAAGAACCCTTGAGACCTGTTTTAAATCAAGTCTCTTCTGATTACATTTTCTTTTAAACAACTTTGAATTTCTACCTTTAGGTCTTTCATAATATGAAGAGCATGAGTCATATGTTTGTCTTTTCCAAAACATTTTCTGATATAATTCCTATAGATTACAAATTGTGAAAAATTAAAAATAAGGTTAACAACATTCATTTCTGTTTTTGTCTCACCTGCATAGCAGAGTGAGACTATAGGCGCCGCTTTTCCGACGGCGACGGCGGCGGCGGCGTCAACACCAAATCTTAACCTGAGGTTAAGTTTTTGAAATGACAGCATAACTTAGAAAGTATATGGACCTAGTTCATGAAACTTGGCCATAAGGTTAATCAAGTATTACTGAACATCCTGCCTGAGTTTCATGTCACATGACCAAGGTCAAAGGTCATTTAGGGTCAATGAACTTAGACCATGTTGGGGAATCAACATCAAAATCTTAACCTAAGGTTAAGTTTTTGAAATGTCATCATAACTTAGAAAATATATGGACCTAGTTCATGAAACTTATACATAAGGTTAATCAAGTATCACTGAACATCCTGCATGAGTTTCACATCACATGACCAAGGTCAAAGGTCATTTAGGGTCAATGAACTTTGGCCGAATTGGGGGTATCTGTTGAATTACCATCATAACTTTGAAAGTTTATGGATCTGATTCATGAAACTTGGACATAATAGTAATCAAGTATTACTGAACATCCTGTGCAAGTTTCAGGTCACATGATCAAGGTCAAAGGTCATTTAGGGTCAATGAACTTTGGCCAAATTGGGGTATTTGTTGAATTGCAGCCATAAATTTGAAAGTGTGTTGGTCTAGTTCATAAAACTTGGACATAATAGTAATCAAGTATCACCGAACATCCTGTGCGAGTTTCAGGTCACATGATCAAGGTCAAAGGTCATGTAAGGTCAAAGAACTTTGGCCACGTTGGGGGTATTTGTTGAATTGCCATCATATCTCTATAAGTGTATTGGTCTAGTTCATAAAACGTGGAAATAAGAGTAACCAAGTATCACTGAACATCTTGTGCGAGTTATAGTAGTTTTCAAAATCAGCACTGCTGCTATATTGAATCGCGTGATGCAGGTGAGACGGCCAGAGGCATTCCACTTGTTTATATGTCATGACCTATCAGGATAATATAGTCGTTCAAAACAATCTTTACATCGAACAAAGCATCTATTAATTTCGAAACAATTTTCCAAAATACTGTTACCACTTGACAGGTAAAAAGAATATGAATACTGGTTTCTGGAACTTTATACAAATATAAAATTAAATATCATTTTTAATTTTCCATTTGCAAAGATTGTCTTTACTTGGTAGTATTCTATGAATTGATTTAAAATTAAATTGTTTAATCCTGTTGTCGTGAATAAAATCAAGTTTAAACTCTGATAATGGTTTCCAATTAAATTCAAGGGGCAAGTTAAGGAATGTGTTCTTTAGCCAAAGCCACATGTATAATACCATTCTCAATGTCTTTAAAGGAAATGCAACCAACTTCCTTGTATAGCACCACCAAAGTCTTCAAGTACTCAAATGTGGCCAGATTCCTTACCCACAATGCAACCTTTTGATCAGTGTTGTCTTGTAATGGGCCATTCTTGGTCACGTGTGTGATGAAAATTATGACAAATCTTCACTTTAATAGTTATAAATCATAAAAAATGTAGAGATTTATAACTGATTAAACTTTCAAAATCATGCTTCTGTGTGAAGTCACACACGTGACCCACTTCGTTTGACCTCTGACCTTGAATCTGCATATTTGAGACAGCAAAAAATATATCCAAATCATACCTTACTAAACATGTTAATCCTATATAACCTTTGAATTACTAAATCTCTAAAATTTTCAGATTTATAACTAATTGAAGTCAGGATTTGTCATAATTTCGGTCACACACGTGACCTAGAATGGCCCTAATATAAGCCTACTTGAATGAAATACACTTTATACTCACTACTCTTACATTCACGCTACAGTGATTTATGTTACCAATAAGTGTTTTTCCTCTTAATACATTTCAGTTTCTCTGTGTTGATAGTTATCTCAAGAAGTATATTTTAACACTAGCTATTTATCACACAAAGTCGATGAGGGACCACCCTCAGTGTTTCATTTTGCTTCAATGCATTTCCTGTTGTTGTTTTTTAGTATTCATCTCATAATATATGAAAATGCAAATGTGAAAGCTATCCCAGAACTTATCTTCACACATACTTAAAAAAATTCTTAAATCTGTTTTATTCCTTGATGACAGATGTTGCTATTGATACGATGAGGCAAGCATGTGCAGAGAGTGGTTATGCCTTCCTTGTCACGGCTGATCATGGTAACGCAGAGATCATGCTTGCCCCTGATGGTAGCCCGAGCACAAAACATACTACAATGAGAGGTAAGAGTCAAATTAAAAGGTTAATTAGTTATAAAAAATACTTCTGGTAAAATTAATAATCCATTGTAGATTAGGTCGCTACTGACATGTGCTAGTTTTCGTTGTGATTGCCTGGTGACCAGACGAGATCAGCGGGGGGGATGGGGAACTAGCTATGTGCCCCCTCATCCCAATCGGTGCTGTGGCCGAGTGGTCTTAGGCGCCTGGCTATACATAGAAAGTCCGGGGTTCGATTCCCGGCCACGGCACCTATGCCCGTGAGCAAGGCATTTAATCGACAATGCTCTTTTATCCTACATTCAAATAAATGGAAGTGCTATATGCATTATTGGTAACTAGGTGTGTACTTCTCCTGGGCTATGCAATTTTTCAAAATGGCCCAGGTTGTATAGGACTAAGATTGCCTGAAATTATAGTAAAAATGATAATAAACTACATGGAGTGTAAGATATAAAATGCATTAAAGACAGCTTTTCTTGCCTCTGTTTGGTGATTTTTATAGACAGGTTTCACTGTATATAAATCATCTCCATTCGACATAATAATCAACAAGAGATGTTAATTTGTGATCCCACATACTAAGGTTTTTATAATATGATTGGTCAAAAGTCAATCACGGGATAAAGTGTTGTTTCTCTATCAATCATCACTCGCAGTGATGGAACTTGTGTGTTTCGCTGAGCACTTCAGGACAGTGTACATATGTGCTGGCAGTAAAACAATTGTCAACTTGAGTGAGTTTCTTTTTACAAACAGAAACCATGATTTTTTCAATCAAAATTTGGGACTTATAGAGAAGTATGAATATTGGTTTCTTCTTTTATAGCATTTTGTAATGTGGAATGTAAAGCTTATAATCACCTCTTTGATTTCAGGTGACGAGGCAAATTATCATCTCTTGGCAAGCTGGATGTACTCGCTATCTTTCCTCAGTGTTGCTTTGGAAAGATAGCTACATCCAGCTTACCTTGAGAGTGATAGTTTACCCATCAACTTCACCATCATTATTTATGATCATCCATCACCTTTTGTCCTTCCCATTTGCAGTACCTTTCATCATGAACAACTCTGGGAGGAAGTTCAAGTCTAGTTTTACCCACAATCCATCTCTCCAGGACGTAGCACCAACGGTACTCAGTCTAATGGATACCGACATCCCCCCGGAAATGGCAGGCTTTTCACTCATATAGGTTTTAATTAGGTTTAAATCCAGTGAATCCAAACTACACCACGGGTACACTTTTATCTAGAAATTTTTAGTCATTGGTAATATGTCGTCCATAGGGTGCTAAACCAATCAGTTCCATTTGTCAACTGTCAGAGATGTCTTGGAATAGATTTTAGAGGATGACGGGTTGGGTCAGCTTCGTTGTGAGAGATTAAGAGCAGTTGCATTGCTCTGAGGCAAAGTAACACGTTTTGCCATGCATGCGTGTCACAGAAGTTCCGTCGCAAATTGAAGCTCCCTATTACTATAATCAGTGGTGACCTTTACATACACAATGATGAACGGCTTTGTCTTTATGATGTTTGCCGGCCAAAAGAATGGTCCCTTGTGACCAAATAACAAAGTGACTAATTCTACTTTATACCCTCCCCCCCCCCCGCCCCCCAAAAAAAGAAATGTTCAAAAAATAAGAAACATTAAACTGCCAGCACAAATCCTCTCATCTTACTGCCTTTTTAAGGTTATGTTTGCGAGAAGTTATCCCAAACTCCCTTTTTGTGATCTATGATTCTGGAATGATTTTGCCTAGCTAGAATGATGGGTGATGCATGCATTTTGCAAAAAGAGACTTTGTTTTTGGTAGTTATTAAAGTGGTACTACATAAAAGGCTGATGATATGCCAATGTTTACATATTAAGTGAATCAGGAAATGAATTTATAATCAATATACAGTAAGCTGACAATGAAAATTGTACGAACTACCATGTAACAGTTAAAGGTGAAGTCTGCTCTGACTGGAATTTGGTTTAAGTGAGAGAAATTTATTGATGAAATTTTGGCAAATAGCTTTTTAAGAACAACAGGGTGATAAATTTTCATCATTTTGAATGATGATAATTTTTTTGTGGTATGCAATTTGTTAATCGACCCAAATGCCAGTTTTTCATCAAATGGTGATTTCAAATAGCACATTTTTCAATACAAATGAATGTTTTCATTTGCATTTGAGTGGCATAATATTGCATACCTTGAAATTCAGTTTCTTTGTGGGAGTTAGAAATCAACAAGAATTAGGTTTAGGAGTGACATGTTGTTTTGTATGTGTGCTGTTTAGCTAACTTATGCAGTGTCTTTGCATGGGTATTCAATCCTTTGGATATGTCTTGTTCATGTAAAGGTTTGGTTTAATGTACAGTCTCCAGTTAGAGAGGTGTAAGCATCAAGGTTCAAACCCCACCATAGAGAACCTTTGGTACTACATTAGACACCGTTAACCTATGTGACATAAATGGAAGAAATTGGTTCCTTCAAATGCAAGATCATCTTGGCAACCGTGCAGTTGTGGTAATAATCTTGGTTCCCAGGAATCTGAAATTCTGAATATCAGATTTGAATATTGCAGATAGAACCATTTCAATTATATCCCTTATATGCATTTTATTGTGTAATTTGTGGAACAGTGAAATTGAAAAAGGATTTCCTATAGGTATTCTGTCAGTACAAGTATGTACCAATAACTGAAATACATTGTTATTGTATTTCATAAATAAAAGTCTGATTGCAATATTTCTATATCTCTATTATTCTATTTATATCATAAAAAATATATGTGTATAGTGATTGGACCCACCATATTGCATTTATGGAAATTATTATTTAGAAAGCAGAATCCAATTTTTATGGTAAAATGGGAAGAACAATGAAACTGAACCTTACAATTCAATTCTAATCTTGTCTTAAAGGCAACAATCAAGAAAGTACTGTTTGACTCTAACCAGCTCAAAGCTGACTTTGATATTTTGTTCTGTTTCATACATACACAAATGCTTCCAGGCTGTCATTTTAAACGTAGACCTACATGTTTTTTTTTAAATATATGATTTGGGCATCCATTCCTTCATATAATAATATGGAGTATAAACCTTTAACCAGATTTTGATGGTTGCCATTTGTTTGCATCCGAGTGATATTTTATGTAAAGTTGTGAAGAGATGCACTTATTATTTTAAATAAAAGAGCTATATGAATATATACACCAAGAGTATTTTTTCTATTATTGACTTCATTTGTTTACACTATATAGATTTGGATTCTCTGCACATAGAGCTGCAATTAAATGAAATTCACCAAAAATGAACAGTTTTGATAAATGTGTACTGTACAAATGTGTGTATGAGTGATGGATGCTTCCGAGAAAAACTTAAGACGAATCTCTGATTTGTGAAAGGAAAAGTGTTGTAATGCATGTGCAATTACTACCGTTTATATGGAATTTCCATATGGCATCATGATTTGTGCCACTATCATCAGTGGCTTATTGGTCTGCCAAGTTTAGACATACCATATAGTATGGAATGTGAGTGAGAATTGAAAAATTAAAGAAATGTTTCACTGAAAGGTGACCCCCACACACAGAAAGAAATAAGGATTAATCAATAGAACAAGCAGTGCCATTCACGAAAACTGGTAGTAATATGAGGTCTAATTATACAGTGATGTCACAATGAGGGGGAAAAGAGCATAACCTTAGTAAATAAATAAAGAGGCCCATATTCTGAAGTCGGGTTTAACTTAGACCATGGTCTAAGTCTGTGCTAAAATTATGGGGAGCCAAACATTCAAAAATTCTGTTTCTATTGTAAATTTCTTAAGTTTACTATTTTGCTTTCATAATGAAGAAAAATGCTTCAAAATACTTCATGCATCATTCCCAGACAATTATGAACAATTTGTGTGTCATATGAGTTAATCAATTGGATGTGTACTGTTAAGGATTTGAACCCCAATTGGCTCTCCATACTTGAACCACAACTTTAAACCGGGGTTTAATTTAATCCAGAGTTCAGAATAAGGGCCAGAGGCTTTAATAGGAGGAAATTAGAATTTGTAAACAAATTTTCGGTATTACTCCTATGTGTTTAGACATGTGTTATAAAGAGCATAACCTTATTGTGGGGTGGAGCAGGGAGAGAGGAGGGTGTACATCTCAACAATAAATCCAGACACCACAAAGCAAAAATGAACTTTTAGCATTAGATTTTAATATGTATTCTTTAATAGCTGCATTCTCTGAATCAACAATTAGAACAGTAAATATGATCAAGGATTCATATTTATATTGATCCCTGTATCACAGTTTAAATTTCTTTCAACAATTAACATATATCTGAACAACCAAATTGTTCCTTCATGCACCCTCCATTATTTAAAAAGGTTTGTGCATTTCATGTAATAGCAGTAAATACAAGAATAATCTCTTGTTCTTATTACAGTATATATACTTCTGAGAATTATTTCATCATAACCACAACAATTGAGTTACACAATATCATTTGAACAAGGCTTTAGAAAGTAAAATATGGCAATATGGGCAATAGTGAGCAACCCATGTGAAAATAAAAGGAGAATAACATGACATATATGGAACCTAGTAACAAAATCCATCAGAGTCAAAACTTTGAATCTGTTATGATAATACTATGGTTTATGAAGAGTGAAAACAAACAGCATTCAAGTGATGGAATAGTATATAACCTACAAGAACACATAAGAGTTTCTAATAACACTTCTTTGAAAGTGAACTCCACTGTATTCATGTACATGAAATATTGACACATCACAGTATACAACTAATGGGTATACTATACTTTCTTTGATGTTTAAAATTATGGAATTTTGACATTCTTTCAGCTCCAGAAGTTTAAAAATATGTTTTCAGCAAGTATTAACCTCAGTTATGCCTGGGAGTATCCGAGGAAATCATGAATTTGCATAATGCCATGCATGTATATGAATTTTAGCAGTGTCGGTCAAACTACGATAAGCACAGATTCTGGCATTACTTTAAATTTAAAGATATGTAGTACTTATGCATATCAATGCAGAGAAGTTGCTAAATGTAACGATTGAAATAAAGATCACAATGAAAAAAAATCTATTGGCAACTAAATAATTGTCCAAGAGAATAAATATAATATATATCTACATACAATGTTTAACATAGATGCTATGCAAAGAAAATAGGGCAATGAACAATTGGTTAATTAATTTACCCCCCCCCCCCATCCTGGACTAACTTGAATTAAACAAGAACCATAGCAAAAGAGCATGTTTTTTTTCAGGACATCCTGCAACTTCATTTGAAGTTACTTTGGCAGAGTGGTCTCGGGTGCCTGACTAGATGCATGAAAATCTGCGGTTCAACCCCCTGCCACGACACCTATACCCTTAAGCAAAGCATTCAATCGATAGTGCACTTTAAGCCTATATCAAAATGAATGGAATGCCACAGGCATTATTGGTACCAATGTGTGCATGTGTTCAGAAAAAAAATAAAAATAAAGCTGCACCACCCTCCCCCCCCCCCCCCCCCCCCCCGATGACCCAATTCAACAATGGACAAATTTCTTTGAATGTTCACATCATACATCCAGGTTTTTGACACAATATTATAACATGCAAATAAATAAATGTTATAGTATAATTTACTGTTCTACTTTGTACGTACCCTCCATAGAGTACCTTTATATAATTTTTGGAAATGTTCTTTAACTTTTTTTTGCTTTCAAGGACATGACAAATATCCATAAAGATTAACATTTAAAAAGTAGTTTTGGCATACACTAAACTATAAACTATACAGTGAATTATTGCAGGGAACACTGCTGAGAATATCTGGTTGAATTAATATCAACCTACAATTTTACTTCTAATGCATAAATATATGGCGTTTTCAAAACAATGTTTAGTTTGAATAAATGTCTTTTTATGAATCCCCTATCTCCTCCTTTTAACAATCATTATTCAATGGTTCATGAATATAATGAGGGCATAATACATAACAATCCTGTTCATTTCTTAACAATTTTGGACATTGCATACCTTGAGTTGGAAATCTTATATCTTAAAATGAAAACATTTTATGAATTCATGGCATCTCAAATTTTATATATAATTTTTCTAGACACATGGCACCTCAAAACTTCCAAGCTGTAACCTAAACAGGTTTTGATATTGCAAATTAGAGGAGACTGAAATACCATGTCTTATCCGTAGTCATTAACAATCAGGCAGGATCCTAACCTTATAAAACAGATGTCATAACAAATATCAATGAGAGTTTAGGAAATATATGACAGATACATGTATGTGGCATTACTGTACATGTAGGTGAATTAGGCCTTGAGTTTTGAAGTAAAGATAAATTATTAAACAACAACCTACGTCCATGAATCTAACACAACAAAATCAAGAGGCCTTTGAAGCGTATAAGGTTGGATTCTTAAGTGATCAAAACATACATGTGAAATAGGATGGCCTGAATTTTATGTTTGGGCCCATACCAAAGAGATGACACATTTCATGGAACAAAGACAGAACAGGATTAAATCAACATCTATATCGACAGTTTATTCCAAAATAGGGCCACAAATAGCACCCTGTTGCATGAAGCCTGCAATCGATGGTAACTTTGCCATTGATGATAACTGCAATGGAAACCTTGACCCTTATTAACATGTTGGTTCATTTATGGCAGTTACTATTAGAAGTAAAATTCAATGCAACTGGGTCCATGGACTTGAAAATGTCTACATTGCTTCATACCAATCTAACCCAGTCTCATGGGGGCGTTGAAATAAAATACTTGCAATCAATTGCAAAAAAAATTATGTTGCCAATTTACAACTGATAGATCAAATCAAAAAAGAGCAAATCAATTTGAACTTTTCCTTTTAAAAAGCAGACCAGCAATTGAGTGCAAATTTGCAATTTTATTTGCAATTAACTTGAAGAGTTGTGAATGATTTTCAGACCCCAAATTGACTTGGAATTGATTGCAAGATTCTAGCAATGCTCCATGAGACAAGACTAGTATCTGAGAGGGGTACTAGGTGTTGAATCTGATCTTGGTGCTGATAGTTGAGGGTAGATTCCTAAGACTCCATAGACTTCCTTTAGCACCATTAATACTGTGTCCTCGGACTCCCTGCACAAATGAGGAAAATAGGAATAAATCAAAGTCAAAGATTTAAACAAGTTCTATCAAAAAAAAAAACAATTTTTAAGATAGGGAGGTGAGAGGAGGAGAGGAAAGGGATGGAAAAGATAAGAGAAGAAGGGATATAAAGAGGGGGAAAAAGGGAAAGAGAAATGAAAGGGAAAAAATAAAATTTAAAAGAAAAATCAACACAGTTAAAAAGAGTAAAGAGGAAAAAATGTATCAAAATTTAAAGAAAAGAGAAGGAAAAGAAGAGAAGAAAAAATAGAGGAGAAAAGAAGAGTGAGAAGGGGAAGAGAACAGAAAATCAAAAGAAAAGAAAAAAGAACAGAAAATAAAGAAGAGAAAGGAAGAGAGAAGAGAAAAGGAGGGAAGAGAGATAGAGGAGATAAGATTAAAATGTTGCCTTAAGATGTCAGATAATCTAAAAAGTAACTTCTTACCAATAACACGCGTGACTGCTCATAGCAAAGAGATATTCATTGAAGCTTTCTAGGGGTGCTTCCTGTAAGACATAATCAATTCGCTTCCCTCCGTTCAACTGACCAAGTCTTAGGTTCTCTTCTGTAAAAAAAAAAGACCAAATACAAATGCTGTTTTAAAAAAATCAATTATAGTTTTGCAATATTACAACTGTAAAGAAACTAGAGAAATTCTGATCTAATAAGCACTAATCAATAGCGGAATATAATCATCGTTATTGTAAAAGTTTTCTTTCAGGGCACTGTTTCATAAAGGTTGGCATCAGTTACAAGATGTCATTCTCTAACAATTTCCATGATTTTAATAGGCCGAGAAGCACTTTCAGGGTCACATACTTTCCTGGATAACTGAAATCAGTATAATCAAAAGAAAATTGAAAATTTCTTTGCTAAGGTTATATAAAAACACTTTGAAACAATTGTTTTAAGCAATATATAATTGACTATTAAGAATATTATTATTATCATAATCATTACTTTAAAAAAGTGGATCATCCAACAGAAAGCATGTATATAATTCTCCCCTGAAATATATTTTTTTTTGGACATTTGACTTGAAACTACCTTGCTCTCTTGACTGCCCGTCTGCTTCAGTTTGCTGATTGGCTAGCTGCTGTTTACTCAGTTGCTCGGCAACCGCTTCCATCTGCTCATCCGTGACAGTGTTGGGATCCGTTTCTTCCTGTTCCTCTTCTGTCCGATGGGCAAGGGCAAATTGATGTAGGGTGTTCCATGTCTTTTTCATTGACTCAATAAGACTGCGCTTGAGATCGGACCCAAAGTGGGAGAGGCTTTCTCTGAGCTCTGTTTATGAAAACATGGATAACAGTAATGTAATAATAATTTAAGGATGATTAAGTGGAAAATAAATCATAAACGAGAGAGAGAAAAATGGGCATTATATCAGGGCTTTCAGCTTTGGAAACTGCTTCGAGAAATACCTTATTCTTCAAAATTTCTTACAAGAAATAGACAATCTATTCTACACAGATTGTGCATTAATGAACTTCAGCAATATCATTATTTTATTTAATTCAATATAAATCAAAAATACATTAAGATTTTGAATGATACGTTGCATCTCCCTTCCTTCTTCGTTTCGTTCACGAGGTCATTATGCCTGAACTGGTTTAAACTGGTTAGAGAGAGTGAGAGAGGAAGGAGGGGGGGGGTAGGTCACATAATTTCACAGGTGCATTTGGATATTGCTTGACATGATGTACATTACACAGGAAATTCCAGAGTGAAACCGACGCTTAACAGGTGGACAGGAACTGAAATTGACTATTGTACATTACAGGCAGGAAGAAATGTACATGAAACCAACACCAGAGGAATTCATTGCCATGAATTTGTAAACAAGCAGGAATGTGTAATTAACATGGACATCGATGGACATGCTGAGATCATGATTATCTCAGAGGAGTGCAAAAACTTTTTTTTTCATCAAATGCTTATATCATATAAAAGTTGTGTACTGGTCATGCAATGAAGCTATGATCACAGAACCACTTTTACAGTTGATTGCAAAAACCCAAATGTATACTCAAACCGTAGAATCGATCATGCAATCAATCCCAAAATTTTGTTTTACGGTACCCAGATCAAAAGAAAAAAGTATTTATTTACTCACCAAGATGAAGTCGTTTTCTTCCCTTATGATGAGGCATTAGAACAGGTTTGATATCTGCTAAGGTTGGATGAATCAGGGGCTCTATACGGTATGCCACAGGGTCAAACTAACAACAACAACAATAAATAAATAAAGATTGGGTATTATTATTCATTTGCATCATGATACGGCATGTATTTTGAAATACAGGGTCTGAAACCTTAATCTGAAATTGTTTTTGATATACTGACAGCAAAATTCACTAAGTTTTCTTACAAGATAACATAACTTCCAAATGTTTCTAATGTACATGTACATTTCTGGATATAAGAATAAGCACTTTAGTTTTGACACCTATGACCTTAATAGATGCACATCTATAGCATAAATATGTGATTCTAAACTCGAATTCATTGAATTGTGCTTATGAATGATTGTTTATTGACCTTTTGACACAGAGCCCAGGTTGGAATTTACTTTAAACAAAAAGAATTTTTTCCCAATACAAGGCTATTGTACTATTACATTACTTGTACAATTTTTCTACTCGATACTTGAATAAAAGGATTAAAAATAAAGATGGGTGAGAATTGAGTAATACTACTACTTACAGGGTGGAACACGTTGAACATGAAAGGGCAGGTCGGCAGTCGATAGTTCTCGCCCACCCTACCTACACCTCTTATCGTGAGGAACATACCGATCGGAGAACCCAAGGCAAAGAAACAGGCTGGATTGAAGTCTAGCTGAGGATAGTTTACAAATGGTTGCCCAACACCTGTATGGCGAAATGAATTATAATATTCCAGGATGATGCTTTATAAAGCTTTATACACGACTCGTGGCCCGTTCTTGTGTGCTAAATCAGATCATACCTCATTTTGATTCCATCAGTTGAAATCTAATCTTTGCACACTGAAATTCTTCTTGTTAACAACTACCTTAATGCAAAATTAACAGTTTGTCAAAATGTTATTAGTGTTACAGAAAATTTACTATGTTAATCAGAACAGGACAAATGTTGTTATATCATTTAGCACAAGAAAAGGTCACACGATTCAAACATAAAATCATACATTATTTTAACGCAAACAGGTTTATAAAACACCCACTACAAATAAATTACCTGTTATTGCATAACAATCTATTTCAATTTTTCTATTATTGACTGGTTAGCCATATTTTTTTCCTTGACAAAAACCTAAGATCTAATATTGGAAGTTCAAGTTATTACCCTGTGTTTCATGAAAATTATATTTCTTTATGTCTTTGAATTAACAAGTCAGTCAGATTGTCAAATTCAGTAGTTTTATTTTCATTTTAGTAGGATTCATTTTACGAGCACTTAGGAATACAAAAATATAATGTATAAATTTAAAAAATAACACCACCACCAACAAGAAAATTCTTATTTAACACAACATGTAATACAACAGAACAACGTCCTAAGAACTTTGCAGATGTATATGCAGTGTGTTTGATAAAGGCTGTGGTACACAAGACATTCCAAAGAACAGTACCTACCCTCTAGCCCTGGTTCATAGTCAACATGAACAGACATTGCAGCATGAAGAGCATTCCTGGAGGAGGGTTGTACTGCCGTTGAAACCGCCAACTCTTCCTGTTTCCGCCTCTCCTCCTCCACAGCTTTCTGTTCAGCCTTGGCCTGTTCTTGTTGCATCAGGGATT
Source organism: Lytechinus pictus (assembly GCF_037042905.1). Lineage (NCBI taxonomy): Eukaryota > Metazoa > Echinodermata > Echinoidea > Temnopleuroida > Toxopneustidae > Lytechinus > Lytechinus pictus. The sequence goes on from NC_087256.1 coordinate 19,434,249, forward strand.
CCTTTCGCTTTGCCTGAAATGCCAAACACAAAATGACAATAACTGTGGTGCTGTCATCTCAGACATAAAGTGAAGCCCTCTTGTGTTCATCATTTAAAGACTCTCTAGTTGATTCTGATCGAGTGTACTTTAAAGAATCTGACAATCAGTTAAATCTGGAGGAAAGACCTGTGGGTCACAGTGACTCAGTTCGCTTTTTGACTCCCGGTCACAGGTGATGCCAAACAAATAATAATAATAATAATAAAAGAAATTTGCAATCAGAATATTTTTTCTTGTGTATTTCACTCTTATACATAAATTGTAACAACTTATACATTTTTAAATTGTTTTTTCATATATCATGACCAACACTTTTCCGATCAAGAAAATCATGGAATTAATTGAGTCTCATCAGCAACAAAGTAAAAACAATGATACATTTATGACTTTTGGCTAGAAATATAATTTTTGGACATGCACATACAAAAAAAATAATTTCTAAACCACATACCTAGGTCACAAACTTGGTCTCAAAAGTTACAAATTTTTTTCTAAAGTCATTATGGTGCAAGATTTTGATGTTATTGGTTTATCATGAAAAATGCAGAGGGGGGCTGAAAGCCTCTCTGAACAACCCCAAAGGTATTACCGTATTAAGATTAAGCTGGCTAGCTTGATTAAGGAAATTGTAGTTCACATCATAATTTGGGTTAGTTATTTCAGTCAGGTTATAATGCTCATTACATGTTACAATCAAGCAAATTACATGTTAATTACTATCTAGGCCAAGTTTCGAAGGCATTGTATGTCACTATTAGCACATCATGTTGTAAGGCACACTAAAATGTAATAAAATACAAAAAAATTAAGATTTCTTTAAAATTATCCATTAAAAATATAATACAATGGCCTTTAAATATCACTTACAGCGTTTGAGACTAATGATAAATCAATGAATATAATCTTTTGAAGATAAAATAATTGTCATTTATAGACAACAAAATCATAATTTACAGAGAATTAGTATCCTACAATCCTTTATTTTACTGGATATTACATTTAATGTTCAGTTTTAAATCATATCTGTGATGTTTTCATGAAAATTTACCTCTTTTGCTGCTTGATCTCGAAGGAAGCCCCCAAGCTTCTTCCTGGGACCAAGGGGAATTCCCATCTCTTTTAGATCTGAATCACTGCACATAAGCTAGTATTAATGATAAGATAAAGAAGAGGAATGCTATGGTAATTTCAGTGCAGTGCAAATGCTTATTACATCAGTGCTATACAGTATTATCGATATTGAAAAGAGGTCTTATTTATCAAATTCTAAGGAAAAATCAGTTCTTCCTATCAAATGAATTTAAAAAAATAGCATGGATATACAACAAATTTAAATTAATTCCTGGCTACATCACCTATTTCAAGAATATTTTAAAAAAAGAAGAAAAAAAAATAAGATGAAACCTAGCAGTCTATAGAAATGAGAACTAAATTTTGGTTAGTTTAGAGTTAAACCTGCATTTAATTATCAAAATATCAGATTTAAAAGAAAAATTCTAACTGTGCCAGTGCAACACAGACACTTATGAACAGAATTAAAATCAATTTATTATTGTTCATCACTCCAATTTAGTTTACTTAGCACCAAGAAATTAGGAAGACCACATTCTGGCTAAAAAGCTGTAAAATTTTCCTGAATTCCACAAGGTAGCAATACATGTATAGTGGGAAAAACTGCAGATTTGAACATGCATTTTTTTCCTACATCAGTCAGAGTCTGAATCGTTTCATGCATGGCAAGCAACATCATTCCTTCAAGACTACAATTTAGCAAAGTTAGCAGATTATATTCAAAATTACACTCGGCAACACATTTTCTTCTCTTCTTTTTCTTTCAGAAGCCCATCGAGACATAGTCATATTATGTGATATGCCCTACATAAAAAAGGTTAATTATCATTATTATCATCAAATTTTCATCACTATTACCATCATCAAAAGATAAATAAAATGGTTCATACCAGACTTTCCATGTCGATCCTTTCCTCCTCAAACTTGGGTAGCAGGTCCAGAAGCCCCATAGATTCCAGGGATTCCTCGAGGGTGATGACTGCGGGACCTTCGTCCAGCGTGGCCCCGCTGAGGAGGGACGCACTGCTGCTGGACGGTGTCAGGGACTCCGCAGAGGACTCAGGAGTCGGGGGTTTGTCAGCGAAGATCTCAGACTTGATGAGGTTCTCTTCCGACTCCACCTCCTCACCGTCCTTCTGGTGCTTGAGGAGGTCGAAAGCGATGAGGGAACCTGAAAAAAATTAATAACAATAATAATGATAACGATAATAATGATGATGATGACAATGATGATGGTGGTAATGATGATGATGATGACGATGATGATGAATAGTAATAGCATTTTAAGTGAAATTTTGTGTTCTTGTCCTGTTATCCATGATTTCTTTCTGTTTTCCACATTGCACAAAACTGGGGGTGCTACAATACATATTTTTATACATGACAATTTTAAGGTATTGTACTAACTCACCTAAACTATGTCCAATAAGGGAGACCTGGCCACAGAAATCAGGGTTTCTCTCTTGGAATTTGGCATACAATTTATTGATCTCGGAGCACACCACCTCAGCAATCTGCTGGGCATATATAGGACTGGTATAGAAAAGAATGTCTAAGAGTGTCTCGTTGGTGAAGTTTCGTAAACGGTTGATGCTCGGAAGAGTGATGCGCTTTAGCCGCCTGTTCGGAAAAAGACCAAAAAAAAATTTACAACATGATGTCTTGAAGGCCAAAATTCAATCACGTTTTCAAAATAATGCTGGCATTAGGCAAGTATTCAAATCCTATTTCTCATTTTGACAAACAAATTATGATAATGGAAAATTGATGACGCACACACAAAACAGCAAAAATATATTTTCCTGAATGTATCTACTACATTACAGATAAAGCGTAAAAGCAATTGCCATTACAACAAAATTGATGCCCATAATTGCGGTCTTTAAAGCAAACTGTGGATGACAATAGATGTGACAGTATTTTCCACATGATAAAATTGGGATATTGTCATAAAGTTGCTTAATTACCCAATAGGGCAACTGCACTTGCTTAAAATGGTATACCTTTTAGTATGTACAACCTCAATTTTTCACATTTCCCCCCTTCACTTTACTTATAGCTCAAGCAATGTCAAGTTTGAAAGCATTACACTATTTTCAAATGAATTTTTAAAAAAGGCCAATAGAATAATTTCAAGAGAGTCCAATGCGTAGAGGGTTGGGGGAATTTCAAAACAGTAAACAGGTATGGTGAATTAATAAAATAAATTATGAATTAAATTTATTTCAAGTCTCATTTGTAATCATATTTTGTATTTCTTTAAGCCAATAAAATAACATTATAAAATAGTGACATGGATCCTACTCTGATGATTGGCTGAATAGTATCACATGACCAGTCATCTATTTTACCTAAAAGGAAATTTTGCTAATGACTGGTACTAATGACTTGTTGCTTTGATTGGTCATGGTTTTGAGAAGAGAATGGTTTATCAAATGATGCCGATCCACATCTTATAAACAAATAATGCACATCGTTTTGCTTGGGCATTAGAATAATTACACGCTATTGTTACCTTTGAAACAGTGCACGTCTCATGCATGAAAGGACCGTTCCAAAGGTACCTCATGCATGTAATTGTTACTAATGCTCCTGGTGATGTGTATTCATATGATATTGAAAATAAAATACTTGCCTGTCGACACCTGTCGCGTCCCCATGGAGCGCTGCATACCAGTACACTGGTAGGAACTCAACACGCCCCGCTCTCCCCTCCTCCTGGGCTGACTTAAAATGAGAGCTCATCAAACCAAGTGATAGTGATCTGAAATCATCAACTATATCAAACAGAAACAAAAATAGAGAGAAAGGAGTTTTATATTTTTCTATTTTGATGCTAATAACATCAAGGGGGTGTTGCAAGGAAATATTTGCAATCAATTGCAAAAATTCTGTTCAAATTTTACGATTGATAGATCAGTTTTAACTGTAGCAAATCAGATTACACTCCTTGTTTCATGGAGTAGATTAGCAATCAATCGCGAATTCACAATTAATTGCAAGACTTATAATAGATTTGGGGACCAAAAATAGATTTGCAATTGATTGCAAGTTGCTTGCAATGCCCCGTTAGTCTTTATTCATAAATCATACGCATGAACATGTACAGACAAAGGAAATAAAACATATACACTCTGTTCTCAACGAATGAGGCACAGGTTAACACAAATAAAAACATATACAATGTAACGTTAGTCATCATATGCCAGAAACATAAATATGAACAAACAGATAAACAAAACGTTGGAGAAAGTGACATGGGTAATCATACAAAATGACCAACGCCTTCTAACTGCACTACCAGTGTATAAATGTCAGCATCCATTTTAAATTGAGACCTGGGCCCCGTCTTACAAAGAGTTGCGATTGATCAGATCAATCGCAACTATGGAAAGCCAGCAACGTCAACATCTAAAATTACACATTTGTTTCAAAACATTTTCTAGAAACGATGAATATTCAATACATTCACTGTTTTCTTGACAACTCAGTATGCTTCTCTGTTTTCAAAGGACATTGAGCAAATTTCCTAAAGAAAAATTATGACATTGATGAATTTCCATATACTTGAGAATGATCGGATCAATTGTAACTCTTTGTAAGACGGGGCCCTACGGTCCGTTTCATAAAACTTGTTATAACAGATTTACAATAACTGTTAAAAGCTACTGAAATCCTTCAATCTGATTGGCTGGTTGTGAATTCATTACAAAAATTGTGCAGTTGTTATTATTACAAGACTTTATGAAATATGACCCAGATTCGAGACTTACCGCATTCTGTGATGGTTCTAAATCTAAGATCACACACTGGTCCTATTCCATGGATAACAAAGACTACATGGTCCACTTGACTTGGCTCTCCTGCAAGGAAAATAGAATAATTGAAGAATTAACCCGAAATATGCATACCAGCTTTAAATATCACTCATTGCAAGGATGAAATAAAGTGGGGAATATTTCATCAGAGGACTATTCTTTACCAGGCTAAAATAAAAATATTTCAGTAAGTGAAGTAGGCATTGTGGAATGTGCTTATAAACCATGCTGCATGGCGAAAGTTACCAATTGATGTAAACAATATACCTTATTGATACACATCTGTAAAAAGTCAATTACATATATGTTGCCTCATCCCCCTCCAAAAAAACAACCATATTTGCTGTACTTTAATGTGTATTTTAGTTATGAAATTTCTCATCATATCAAGGGAACAAATTGCGAAGCATACAGACTATTCTGGGAAGAAATGTGTCTTTCATAACTCCTAAAGAGGTGTTACAGCTGACCTTGTTGGATGCTGTCGATATCATCAACACCTCTCTTGACCACCCTGGGTCTCATCTGAGTGTCCGGCGATGCACCCCACTCGTCCGGCCTGGCCGAGGGTCGGAAGTGGACAATGACGTTGGCGTTGTGCATGATGATGGTCTCACCGTCGGAGAGCTCCAGTCTCCGGTGCCATTGGTTCTGAAGTGTTGCAGTCCGGAATTCTTCCTGAAATTAGATGGGCATTCAGAAATTATTTGAAGTTTTCTTTGATACAAAATCAATATCATTTATATGCAAAATAAAGAGTGAATATTGACCCATTTCTGTCCATCTGAAGGCCATATGCCTCTACTTTGGTAGTCATATCCCATGATATCCATCAAACACATATCTACACTATTGTAATATTCAAAAATAAAATAAAAATCACATAAAATGAATGATCCACAACTGAAAATAAATTCACAGGAAAATAATTTGGAACTATTTTTTTTTTGGCCTTGGACTATTTCATGACATTCTTCCTACTTATCAAGGAAATCATTTGATAGCTCACAATGATTATTTCAATTTTTTTGCAAAACTTTTCCTTACCTCTAATGCCCTGTCACACCGATGAAAACAACTCCAGATCAACCAAAGCTATTACATTATTTACAATGGCATACCATTGGTGTGTTTGGAATTGGTTTTCTTGGTGTGACTGTAGCCAATGAAATCAAATGCTTACCTCTAGCATATTAGCCATCTGTTCTTCATACGGAATGAATCTGTTCTCACTGTCGCTCTTATAGAACCATGTGCATCTCCTGACCTGGGAAGGCTTCTCATCCCAGTAGATGGCAAACCGTAATCGCTCCGACAGACTCACGTCATAGCGCCCTCCATTGGTGGAGATGATTATGTTGCTTTCCGATGAAGTTTGTGCTAGAGGATAAAAAGAACATGGGCAAATGATTTGAACATGATAAATACAGTATACTAGTTATGATTAAATGTTCAAATTAGTTGAAATGTGAAGATGCTGGTCACAATACATATTGTAGACATACATTGTTAAGGCAAGTTATAATTTTTGCCAGAATTCAAATATTATATCATGTACCAAGTCAACCCTACATACTTTTCGCCCAAACTTCCATTGATTTGGAAAGTACAAGGAAAATCAAGCAAGCAGAACAAATTATACGAGTACGGGATTTCTGAAAATTTGTAATTTTTTACCCTTTTTTAAGACTTGAACAATATAATGCATGTTTGTTTACATACATGAAATGATTAAGCCCCAAGTCGCATTGAAGACAAGATTGCAATGACTTCACTACTATATGGGGCGACAGCCTGGAACGACAATTCATGGCACTATTCATAATTTTGATTAAGATTTTACAAGTTGGAACGTTCATATCAAATGCTACTACAATTGCTTTCCCAATTGGACTGCAATTTGATCATGAAGCAAGCATTCGAATGCATACCTCTAAGCATGGCCTCTTCCAGTTTGATTGAATCAATGATGCTGAACGGCACCCAGACGTTTCTTTTCTCCATCTCCTTACAGTAGAACCAATGGGGTTGGATGGTCTGGTATGCACCCCCGGACCTAGGGGATCCTCCAAGGGTGGATTGGGTCTGCTGCTGGATCTCTGCTGACGTGGGAGGTGGTTTGCTTGCATCATACTGGGAAGGAATATGTAAGAGGAGGCATGGTAGCTCAGTCAGTAGATTGGTGGTCTCATAATCCTTGTGCCATTTGGTTAGGCATTTATCTTCATTACCAGCTCCCTTGGAAAGGGCACTAAATATTCTGTTGGACCTCTGTTTACTTCTTAACAAGCATCCATGCTTTCTTAGCAGTCAGGCTAGAGCCAGGATAATAGCAGCGCTTTGTATCCTCAGGTAAAAAGCGCTTTATAAATTCAGTTAGATTCTTATCATCATTATTATTTCTAACCATCATTTAGTCAGTTGGTTGCTGTAACATTTTCTTGTACATAAAATTAAGAAAAGCCTTTTTAGAAAATAATTTATCAAAGGCCAAGTTCATCAACAAGTTGATTTGAATAAATAGTGAAATAAAACGAGCAAACAAAACACTGAATCATAATTACTAATAATACAAAACACCATGACACACTTTCAAAAGTAAAAATTTCATGTAAACAAATTCTTGAAATAACCCGTACCTGCTGTAATTTTGGAGGTGGCGCCAAAATGCCTGGGGGTAAGGGCCCGCTTGCTGGAGTCACACCATCTATTGGGTATGCCATGGGCTTGTGTTGGTACCCTTTAATACCAAACCTTGCCCCAGCTTGTCCAGAGGGAGGGGTGGCACTTGGTGGAAGAACACCAGTTGGAGGAGGAGCACTAGGGGAATAGCTGGTGACTTGAGGTGGTGGGCCTGCGTGTTTGAAAAAGTGTATTAAAAAAAATATTTCATTGATAAAATGAAATTCTACATGAAAATTGAATCCAGTAAAACTTAAAAATTGTTGTTCAATAATTTCTACAATGTTTGTGCATACAAAAGGAGATTTAAAAAAAAAACTTTTGAATAGCTAAAGGTAAATTGTTTTTAACAATACTTACATAGTTAGTGTTGGAAGTTGTGGTATGAGCAAATTAAATGAGTTCAATGGTATCCCTTTTAAAATACAAGTTTATTACAAGTTTAGAAAATCATCTTTAGAAAGTCCTATTTAATACTGATCTCATTCAATAATTTGAGAAAGGTCAAGAAATGAAACATAAATTCACTAGGAAATCTGCCCACAATGGCTATTGCTTATGAAGACAATTATTCTTATCTTTGTACATTTAGCATCACATAAGGTTCTACTCTATTCAACACATGGCACAGAGAATTTTCATGCAAGAGGACGCAAATAATCAAATTTTTGGCATTATCACAAAGTAAGTCACCCGTCAATTCGCTGCCATTTATTTTGTCAGTGCTGGTGATGTCCTTGTCCTTCCCCTCCCCTTGTGACATCACTCCCATTGTCTTTGTACACAAATTGAGCTAATACAAGGGAAGAGAGGTGACAGATTTCGAAAGGAGGCCACATTTCCTTTAAGCATATAAATACAGTTCTAAGCTCATTGAATAGATGGGGAAAAATGAGGGCATACCTGGAGGGGGCTCATCTTGAAAGTGTACTCCACGAGGCTGAGGGGGTATATTCTGAGCTGATGTGAACGGCACTGCCTGGGGTGGGGCCTGCACTGAAGGCGGTGGCCCAAACTGGTTTGTCGGTGCATATGTTGGCACAGCTGCAGGACCCGTCAGTGGGGCAGGTTGGGGCAAGGGCGAGGCAAAGGATGTCTGACCCTGTGAGGATATTCCTGCGAATGGGTCTGATGGGGCAGGGCCCGAGGTCTGCTGCTGTTGCTGGAAGTAGGAGAATGTTGAGGGTGTGGCTTGTTGGTTTGAGAGTGGGGGTGGAGCCCCTACTTGGAGATCTGGAGGATCATTCTGCCCCAAGAAGCTATCCGCTTCACCGTCTTCATCTGACAATACAAAGAAAGATACTTCATAAATCTTTTAGTTTTTCACAGCTGGTTGTACATAGTGTTACTCATATTCAAGGGACGTGTCATTGTTTCTGCAATTTGTTGCTCTACCTTGAACCCTTTCGACTTTATCTCAGTCCAATTTATACCGCAAATGCCACAGAATGTTACTATATTCAAGATGAGGTTGTACAAGTATGGTGAACAAAATGGAAAGCATTTCCCTTGATATTCTCTGAATTTCTGAAATGTTATCTTAATCATTCCAACAATTTGATTTGCTTTCTGCACTACATTTGACACATGCTGGTGTAAATTTAATTCCCAACAATAATTACTCCAAGGCCTTTTTCACTTTTGTTGGGCTTCAACTCCTCTCCATTCATGATGCAATTATTATGAAGATTTTTCTTTCCCATATGAACCACCTTACATTGTTAAACATTGAACTTAAGGCATAAGCTGCCATCTTTCAGACCTTTAAGTTGCATTGTACAGGTCGGTTCGGATAGCTTCAATAAATTTACTAAGCACATGTCAATAATTAAGATGTTGGGTCAATCATAGAGGGGCTATAGCCTGGTACATCAATTGGTTTATGAATCCAAAGTCACAAAATTGTATTTTCTTCTTGGTTAATGATCTTTAGAATGTTTGCAACAAATTAATGAAAGCTTTGTTCAAATATTAAAATTGTGTAGCTTTAGGTCCCCCGATCACAGTACGACAATACACCAGACGGTGGCCTGTACTTATAGAGAAGAAGAAGAAGAAGATCATACTATTATGACACTTTTTCAGCATACATGTAGCGCACACTACTAGTTAGAGTAAAACCCCCAAACATCGGACGGTTCCAAATATCGGATGAAAATTACTTTAACTCCCTCCCCACAACTACAGGGACCCGCACTGGTGGGGGACTTGCATGCATGAGATACATGAACATATCTGCTATTGAACTGCACACACAGTAGATCCAGGTTGCTGCTCAAAAAAAATATTCCAGGGGTTAAATCCAGGGGTAAAATCCGTGATTTTGACTTCGAAAGATTCTTATGACCCTTGCAAATAGTACCTAGCAGCTCATCAACCTTGTGACAAACACACTGAGAGAATACCGACTAGGAGATCATTTGGGTGTGGAAACGACCCACAACGAACAACAACAACAACAATTGCTAATTATGGACACCAAAAGATCAATGACCAAAAAAATATCGTAAGGAAGTGATTTCCGCCAGAAATATTGCTGCCGAGATCGCATATATTTGATCTATCGTAAGAAAAATAAAGAAAATAGTTATTACTTAACGATTTCTATATCAAAATTATTGATAGTAATAATTTTCTCAACAATCAAGCAATTATTTTGATGTATAGAGCGCGATTTAAATTGCCGAAATTGATCGCGGCGCACAACTTGGAAACTGCGTCCGATATTTGGCAAAAAAACAAGCTTCTGGTAGTAAGCGAATAATTTCCGTTTACCATATTTTTTTCATTTCTTTTTTTTTATGACATTAATATTCAACATTTGTATGGTGGTGTGACCTTAATTCGCGCGTTACCTAATTTTTCGCACAGTCGAATATTTCAATATCTAATTAATATATTGAAAAACTGATATCGCCAACAGAAAAAGCGATCCAAAATTACAATACAAAGTATGGTAATTTCCTTGAAGGTAAGGTCTCAATTTGTGAAAATATTGGCAAAACATTGGCAAATTTTGTTACCTTTTGCGTCTGCTCCGAAAAAATCTAAACTTCTCGACAAGCATCAAGAAATCGCCAGTTTGCAAGCAGAGGTATCCAAATAAGTAAGTCAAATGTTATGGCATTTTAACCTCCATCAGATATAACTATCTTACCTTTTTCTGTTTGATTTTATTTTCTAAAGCTGTGCAAAACGATTGTGCGCAAATTAAGGTTACACTTTTTTATGACGCTTTTTCAGCCGTGCCCGCACTAGTCGATCGTCATGGAATTTTGAGATCGCGATACCGGCGAAACCCTTGGCCTACTTTCAATTCCTTCAAGCTCATGCTAATTTGACTTTGGAATCTTGCCTTCCGTTTGTTTGGTGTATTATGATTTTGATTACTTTTGTGTAAACTGTGAGAAATTTTGGATTGAAAAAATCAATTTTTAAAATGTGCGCAAATAATGGTCACCCCATCATACTTATGAAAATACAAATGATTTTTATTTGATTCAATCAATGACAATGATTGATTTTTTGTTTTGGTCAAATTTAAGTGTCCGATATTTTGGGCACATACTTCTAGATTCTACTTCTACGATACTCAGCAGGAGACTTGCTTTTCAAAAAGATAAAAGAAACAACCCAAACACCTATTCCCTACCAAAATTTTGTCTTCTATCTTCTTCTTCGATCTTCTGTGTTGAATTCCTCCGTTCCCTGGAGAACTGCAAGCCTTTAGTTGCAGTGCAGCATGGTAAAATAATGAGCTATGTCACTGTTTGCAGCAGCTTGATCAACAAGGCGCTGTCTTGTTGTCTTGTTGTCTTGAATCGAAACAGCAGATCGATTGTTTCTATGTCTATGATCATAGATTCTGACTAACATTAACAATGTGACAAAAATATAAACAAGTGGGACTAAATAAAAAAGTGGGGACAACATAATGTATGAAATATCCACCAAATAAAACATCTTGGAATACTAACCTGTAGGAAATAACGATGCTGTTGCAGGCACGGGTCGAAAAATTCCAGGTGTTATACTATCATTAGTCGAACATAACAATAAAGGAGGTGGGCTGTTCCCTTTTTGGTCTGCCATATTCACCGGTTCGGTTCTGTTCGATGTGTACACGTCATATATCCGCATATGAATGAGGTCAAAGGTCAATTTAAATGTCCGGACTTTCCCGCGCCACAATGCAAATTTCGCGCGATGAATGAATCATGTGTGCAAAGCATTGTGTTGCAGTGGGGCATTTAAATTTGCTGTGTTGATACGATATACGGCCGGCTCAACGTGAAGAAAGAGAATTTCTTGCACTTGGAAGATCTGACTTTTCTGTGAGATCTAGGAACAAAATTCTCGTTGTTTTCTTTTTGAAGATCTGAGTCGATTTTACTTTTTTTGATATCATCATTTTCCACTGAATTGAAGTGCCGAAGTGAAGTTAAGTGAAGTCAAGTCAGAGTCAGACTTCTCAATCATGCCAGGAATAGATGACTGGGTGAATTCACCTCTTGACATTGTACAGAGTTTATTTGGTGAGTAACGAATTCATGGTTTGGATGAGGAAGGGGATGGAAAAGAAGAAGGAGATAATAGAATGAAGAGGAAAAGGAAGAGGGGAAGGGGGAAGAAGGAGGAAGGAAGAAGGAGAATGAAATATATGAATGAGAACAAGATTCAAGAAGAGGAAGAAGAAAAAAGAAATATGGAGCAGAGAAGGAGTTGGATGATTTTCCTGGTATTGCGTTGAAATTTGCTCTACATTTTTTAAAGACTGCTAGATCTAGACTCTACACCAAAATTCTTTTGTGTAGCAGATTATTTCCACATAGGCCTAAGCAGTTTATCTAAAGAACTTGGTTGCGAGCTTTTCTCTTGTGACCAAAAATGCTATTTTGATCTTGACTTTGATTTATAGCAAAATTATTTCCTGGGGAAGAAAGATGGGAAGAGAAGAAGTAGAAAGAGGAATTAGGAATATTAAGAGAGGGTTGTCTAGGCCCCTAACAATAAGAGGAAGAAGAAGGATGTGATGGAGAAAAAGAAGATTAAATGAGGAGGATTGAGAGCTAAAGAAGACAACAAAGAATAATTGGAATGAATAGTCTTCTTTTGGTCTTCTTCATGAGTCTGTGTAGTGCATCATGTGCATGTATTTTATTGGCACATTATTAGTATTATAAAATCAAGAAATACTGTAGCTTGACAAGACAACTTAACTTAGATAGTCTGGTTTAACTTTATTTTTAAGTTAAGTTATTGAAGAGACTTGAAAAAGTCTACTATTTCTTTATTGTTTGTTTTTCAATTCATGTGCAGATGCTGAAAATAAAGAATGGAGTAACAATGTCGACGGGTACTTCAAAAATCGTCTGAGTGATTTCACAGCATGGCAGAGGGTAATTTTTTTTCTGTTGATACACAATTATCCTTAGGAAGAGAGGACTTACACTTCTAATGGCGTTGACTTCTACCTTTTAACTTCTTTAGCCTATTGTTCCTTTTTTACACCTTTCTATTTAAGACAAGGACCATTTAAATCTGCTTTATTACTGAAGAGTAAACCTTACTGTATACATCTTGTGGCCTTTTATTTTATTTTCAGCCATCATTCCCGAGATCCAAGTTATTCCCTGTTAATTGTAATTGTTGTTTTGTTCAAGAGAAAAAAATGTACCTGATTATACCTCGTCAATGTGTTTTATATCAGTTTACATGCCGAATCAGTCAGTAAGCTCTCATCTGATTTCATAGATTTCTTTGGACATGTACATGCTTCTATTTCACTCATCTTTGAAGATTTGGTGCTACATCCAAGACAAAATTCTCATTGTTTGTTTGTAATATCCATCTCTGTTCTTCAATTCGAACCACAGAATCCCCGTAATAATTACCATCGATTGATGGGACATGTAGAATATACTTTGTTGAAAAGTTCTGTGCTCTGAATATACCCTTCCTGTATTATTTTGGGTTTTATTTCAGATTCCATCTCTTAACCACACACCGCTCCACACATTAAAGCCCAACTCACTGGTCCGGTACCGATGTATGGTGCAGGATATGTTTGATCCAGAGTACTACCTTGGGGTCTACGAGGTCCAAGATAAAGCCAGCAATACCACAGTAAGTGAATAGAGGTTGACCCAGTCTACCAAGAGCAAACTGGGATGGGGGTGGGTTGGGGGTGCAAAATATGGAGGGGTTTGAGAGTCAATAGACCAGTTTACAAAGTCACTGTCCTAAATCACTAGATAATATAGAGGTTGACCCAGTCTACCAAGAGCAAACTGGGATAGGGGTGGGTTGGGGGTGCAAAATATTTACAGGGGTTTGAGATTCAATAGACCAGTTTGTACTTACAAAGTCACTGTCCTAAATCACTGGATAATATCCCACATATATTTAAGACCCTAGAGGAGTCTTTGTGCATTTCGATCAGACACAAGTAACATGGGTTTCCCATGAATAGCTTTTAATTCCACTTTGATGAATTAATACCTCGGTTTAGATATCAAAGAATGAAAGCTCTTTTTTATTCACCCACTTTATATGATCAAGGATGCTTGATGTTTGGAATACCCATTTGCCTTATTTTAGTGTTGCTATGTCGGGAGGTCATCTAAGGTTTTTTTTTTTCATTTTAGTTCACATGGCCTTTACCTGCTTTTACTCAGATTATATCTACACACTGGCTTCAGGCCAGTTATATACCTCAGTCACATTTGCTCTGGCGGCTGTACGGCGAGTCGAAAACAGCCATTTTCACATTTTTGTAATAGCTACATACAGGTGGTTTGAATAAAAATGAACCTGCCGTACCGCCGCCGTAGAACAAATGTGACTGAGGTATTATAAATGTAAACGTCGGCACAATACTAGTGCCAGGAGGCCAACACCTTCCTTAAAAATCACCCAATGGCCTTACCATTTGAGGATTTGTGTGGAATATACAGTGTTTATTTTTCTTCAAATTTTTTCCTCCCTCAGTTTAATAAGTGACTGGATGGTATTGGTATTGAATGCCTCATGTAGATTGACAATAATATTGGTTTTATGATGTCTTATGTCTATCTGTTTTATTTTCTAATTCTATATATTAAAAAAATCATTGTTGAAATGGATTACTTGTATACAGGGTACCCTTGAAAACAAAGCTAGTTAAGCTAAGTTCGTCGGGCTAAACTATTTTTTTTTTAATGAAACAGATGAATAAATGAACAGATGCAGTTAGGTAAAATTGGTGTCATTTTTATTTTCTCTTTTCTGAAGTTCCTAAGAACTGGGAAGTATCAGGATATAGCAGAGAATAGTCGCGATCTAGAAGTCAACCTTGAATCAAGAAGGAATGTCACTTGTGATCGTCAGACATTATATTGTGTTCCAGTACCAGGAGAAAACAACTGGATCAAACAAATATCCTTTTCTGTTGTAATACTTAAAATAGAAGTACATGCAGTAGTAGTAGTAGTAGTAGTAGTAGTAGTGATAATGATGGTGATAATGAAGGTGATGATGAAGATAATGATGATAATAAATCAGTAAATAATTAATATGATTTTCACTCAAATATGCAAGGCATGCTTGTGACATAGAAATAATTTCAGAAGAAATAATTAGAAGAATATAATGAATCATATAAAGTACAGGTATGTCTTGTTTTATCTTGATGTTTGACAGAATAAAGGATATCTCCATTACGGGGTTATAGGGCTGATTGTTCAACACAAAAAATAAAAATAAAGACTTACAATGATAAGTGTATTGCAACGTGTAATAAAAAATCAGAATGAAACTCACTTCTCTTTCTCTCTCTTTAATTCTTTTTTAGTTATTTTGTTTATAAAATAGTTCAAATGTTCATGAAACATTCCTTTTTTTTCTTTATTCAAGAGAGACTCCATGATGAAATCATTGTGCGTTTGTTGTCTTTTATTAAGACAATCTAATTAGTGCCATAATGTAATTTACCTTAACTGGATGTTAACGGCTATGAGGAAACGAGCCAAAAGATGACGGGTCCCCAACTTGACCCCAGTTCTAGTTCTACATCCAGGGTCAAGAGAGCTCTTGATATTGACGAGACCACGCCCTCAACATCCCAAGATTCCTCAGTGACCCCTCAGCAGAATGGTGATGCGGTAGCCATGGAGAACGGCGGGGATGAAGGAGATGCGGAGAAGAGGAGCAGAACGTCGGATGGTGGAGCGGCAGGAGCAGGCACTAATACCACCGTGAATCTTAACTTCCCCATTCCAGGGGAAACAGGGACTGCTTGTCTTGTTAAAGTAAGATTTTATTCAATATACCCAACATGGGGATCATTGCCTAAAATCATTGAATCATTATTAGTATAATGTACTATTTTATCAATAATGTTTTGTTCTTTTTGTCCAATGTTATACTGTATTAAAGTTTGGGAGATATGAAAATAAATTAAACCAGCACTGAATGTTCAAAAGCCAATTGAAATCGAGGATTTCATGGAAGTTTCCATTGAATGACAAAGACAAAGAAAGGATAATACTTTTATGGTACCATGGAGTGGGCAATGTTTCATATTCAAAGATGTTGGTAAATTTTGTATGACACAATTTTACTAAATGAACAATGTAATTGAAACCTCAAAATAAATATTTTGCCTGCAAATTGATGAAGTCTGATTTTGAAAAGACATTCTTGATCAATCTGTATTTATGTTTGTAATAAATTAAATCCAAAAGGAAAAATGGAGAAATAAAGATAGACACTGTTGTTGTTAATTTGAAGAATGAAAGCTGTTAAAATGATTGTTTTGGGCAAGATGAAATATATTTGTTTTGGTTTTGATTCTTTTTATTTTCCTTTGAAGGTTTACGATCAGATGGATGTGTTCAAAGTAACAGATATGGTAGAGTTTGTAGGTGTTCTCTCAGTAGATCCGTCATTGGCACATTTTGCTGACTCAGAAGAAGGGTAAGTTTATCTTTCTCTGTTCTAAATACCATTTCTCTCCCTAACCCCCCCCCCTCCCTCACTCACCCCCCTCTCCCTTACTTCCTCCCTCTCCCTTCCCACTCCATATATTAAAAGGAGGAGTTTACACCATTTGCATGTTAAAGAACCTACATTAGAGTGAGGAAATTTTTCGTGGTGAAGTAGTTAACATTTTTTATTTACTCCATTAAATTTGTAATTCAATCCACAAATCATATAAATAACATTAAGAAAACAAATCCTACCATTTAACATAACTTTACAGATTAATATACAGGTGTGCACTTATATGTCGCATTGTGTTGGTAGTGTCAATATACCTTGGTCTATCAGTCGGTCAATCCATCCTGTATCTGTTTATATTCTGAAATATTACTGAGAAAAGATACTATGTGGCTGTATATCCTTATGGTTAAAAACAATAGAAGATTATTTGATGTATTCCACATGTATTTTTGGCAAATTATATTTACATCTGCATTATTAGTTGTTTGTTCATTGCTTTTTCATCACTGTTTTGGTTCTTTTTTGTTTGTTAATAGGCAAAGTTTAGGAGATGCAGTCGAGTCAATGGAATGTATAGAGGAGCAGAACGCCCATTCTCCGCCCCCATCACTGGTTCCCAGGTTACACGTGATCGCATCTCGGAAGCTCTCTCATATCAACCCTCACTTACCGCATGATATCAACTCCATCATGGGAAAATCATGTAGGTATTCATAACATGACATGTGTAGCATCCTGGCATCGAGGGCAGGGACATACCATATATATTTCTCAAAGAATTTCACATTGTCCCTTGTCCCGACGTGTCCTGACAAGGGCTTTTGGGTCTAGTGAGGAAAACGCATGTATTTCCCGAAACTTGACTCGTCCATATCATTATCCCCTATAGCTGTATATGTAATTCGAGCTATTATTTGTAGTAATTTCTATGTCTGTTTACTTCTCATTTACTTCATCCCCCATTTTTTTTAGGAGCTATATTTGCTGGAGCCAATACATGAAATTGTAATATGTATAGATATTGTGCTATGTTTATCCTCTAAATTTTGATATGTACTTCATGACCATGGTCCCGTTTCCTTAAGGTCTGTTATAATAACAAATGCATAAATACTATCAGCCAAGGATCTCAGTAGCTTTTAACTGTTGCAAATTTTTTATTGTTTTTTATTTCTATGAGGGGAAATGGTTATTTCCAGATTCAGAGATTCTTGGACAGGTGTACGTCATGTGCCATCAGCATTGTTGGATTTAATTTTGTGAATTCAATCGTATCCATATTAATGATGTGAATTCTCCCAATCCCTTTCACTAATATGAATTTTCCCTAATCCCTCTGATATGAATTTTCCCTAATCCCTTTGATACTTATTTTCCCTAATCCCTTTGATATGATTTTCCTAATCCCTCAGTGGTAGAGAATGTACTGAAGGAGGCGGGTGTCATCAGAGACCAGCTGAGATGGCTCCTCAGTCAAGTTCTTTTATGCGATGCCCTAACAGCAGATTATCTCATCCTCCATCTTTTATCATCAGTGTAAGTTTCTTGACAGTTCTCAACCTTATCTAGAAGTTGTGCACAACTTTACATATGTCTGGTGAACCTTTCTCGATGCAAAATCTGGGCCCCGTCTAACAAAGACTTGCGATTGATCCGATCAATCGCAACTATGGAAAACCAGCAAAGTCAACATATAAAATGCATGTTTGCTAAAAGAAATTCTAGATATGAATGTACATCCATAAATTCATTGATATCTTGACAGTTCGATGTGTTCTCCTTTGTGTACAAAGGACATTTTGCACATTTCTTGTAGAAAAAATTATGACACTGATGGATTTCCATAGAGGTACGATTGATTGGATCAATTATAACTCTTTGTAAGAAGGGGCCCTGATTCTTAACTTATTTAATCAGCGGTCTGTTTCATAGTGAACAAGTGAACAATTTCTATTAAAAAATTTACTATCAGTCAATCAAATTAAATGTTTTCAGTAGCTTAAAAACTATCATTGCAAATTTGTGACTATAACAAGTTTTAAGAAATGGGCCCCGGATCTTTGTGAATTGGATTACTAATTGTTGAAAATTTCACACATGACGCTTACAATTATAAATATACAATGGCATATTCTCTGTAACTTTGTAGAAAGTATCTTTTATATAATATAAATCATCTGATCAGAACTGATTTTCATCCTCTCTCTTTATCTTTCGTTCTCATCTTGTAGATATGCAAGGAGAGAGGTTTGTGCTATAGGGAAGCTGAGTTTAAATCTCTCTGGTATCCCCCAAGATCCAGAGTTTGTGACGACCCTCTACTCATTAATAGAACAGCTTGTCTCAAAAGTAAGTCGTACTCAATAACTAGCAGTGTCCAAAGCATCAGCATTATAAGGGATGAATTGATCTTATCAAAAGTTCGAATTTTACTTCTGCTTAGTGGCTTTTAACAGGCTTATATAGGGAGGGTCAAGATTTTTTAGAGCATTTGATATTTTATCCAACATATTTGTCATCTGTATATCTATAATATATTCAAATGGGGTATTTTTGGTCTGAAAGTGAATGTTCCATCATTTATGATTTTTATTTTGTGGTAATCACTTTAAGGTGTACTCTCATCACTCTTCGGCCCTTATAATCAATTTATGACTTTGTAGTTCACTGAAGCATTCACCCTATAAAGCTTTCATGATATGGGATGTAACTTGTTTGATAATATTCCTGAAATTATTTTATTTTTACGTGATGGATTATTACAAAGCTAATGGAAAGTAGTATTCTTATATGTGTCAACCATTTGTCTGATGTTGGGGCAAAATATAAACAAGCCTGAAATAAATCATGTATAGACTTGAACTAATAGTTTTCTGCCTTTGTTCATCCCATAGTCCCACCTCATGCCTCTGACGTTGGCTAACATGAACAAAATGAAGTTAATACCCAAAAAAGACTACACGGCAAACAGGTTAACCAGTGGCTTACTTCAGCTCACTGAACGAACGCACCTTGTTTTGGATGAAACTGCTATGCAGCCCGGCAAGTTGGATTCTCATGGTGAGCTACTATAAAGCAAATTCTACATTCCAATTCTGAGCGTTGGTACTTCAAGAGACCCTTAAAAGCATTATTGGATTCATATTTTACAAACATTGTACCATGATCTAAAGCCAACCTTTATGAATGTAAAATGTGTTATTACAGAGCATTAAAAATTTGGGGTACGGTATCACATTTAAAGGTAAAGTCCACCCCAGAAAAATGTTGATTTGAATAAATAGAGAAAAATCAAACAAGCATTATGCTGAAAATTTCATCAAAATCGGATGTAAAATAAGAAAGTTGACATTTTGAAGTGTTGCTTATTTTTCACAAAACAGTGATATGCACAACTCAGTGACATGCAAATGAGACAGTCGATGATGTCCCTCACTCACTATTTCTTTTGTTTTTTATTGTTTGAATTATACAATATTTCATTTTTTACAGATTTGACAATAAGGACCAACTTGATTGAACCACATAGTATTAAACAATGCTAATTGCACATGTATGTTCAGGGAGGAATCAATCGTTGTTTCACACGACAACAGGGAGAAAATTTTATTATTTCATATAATAAAACACAAAAGAAATAGAGAGTGATGTCATCAGTCTCCTCATTTGCATACTGACAAGGATGTGAATATAACTGTTTTGTGAAATTAAGCGTAACTTTAAAATGTCATAACTTTCTTATTTTTTTGCTTGTTGGATTTTTCTCTTTTTATTTGAATAAACTTTTTGTTGGGGTGGACTTGTCCTTTAAAGAATCAGTAGTTGTGTTTAAACTTGTGTGTACATTTGTGTGTAAAGTCATGCGTAACATATACACAAAACTGTTGTTGCTGACTAAATTCAAGATTGTTGATTGGCTGAGAAGCACTGACTGTTACTATGGCAATGGTCAGAGAATGGCTTATTTGTTAGATCAATCAATAGCAACTTTCACGAAATGGTCCCTTGTACAATTAAGGACTAGATGTCCTTCAAATTCTATGATAAAACATTTTGATCACAATCCATATCACTTGACATGTTGTATTTAGGATTGATGAATCTGGCTGCCCTCGGAAACGTCATCTCGTGGCAGAAGGTTGATTATGACTTCCACTATCAAAAGACAGAGTTCCCCACCAACATCGGGGTCCTGGTCCTATCGGATGGAAAGTCCATTCTCCCTGTGAGTGTTTAAAAGTTTTATGTATGGTTTTGTAATAAAGGACCCCTGCAATCCAAATTCCAGTTGATTCCTACGAATGTGCAGTGCTAAATCAGTCAGATGGCAGGTCCCAAGAAAGTGGCTTCTTTCATCCAAGTGTTATTCATGACTTGAGATGTTTTGCATATTTAATTAGCTTGATGCGGACCAAAACACCTCTTTTTCATTCGGTCATTGCTGCTCTAATTGTGCATCGAATTTCATGATTTTGATATCATTGTAAAGAAGAAGAATCATTCTTTCAGGTCAGATTTTGAAATATAGGTTAAAATTTTGATCTAAAATATGCTACAAAATAATCATTTTCACCTGTCAAAAGCTGCTATTTTCACACTTTATTTTTGTTTAAGCCCAAATGATTTTTAGATCATGATAAAGCTGAATATGTATGCTTTAAAATGGTATAGGTTTCAAAATGAGAATTGGTTTAATCGGGTCAAGATCACACTTTTCATTGGCCAAGTACATAAAGCAGCTTGAAAACAAGAATACTGCACTCTGATTGGTCAAAGAGACCACACACTGGCAAATTCCAACAGTTCCAGTGCCTGGGTTCATGGAAAGGTCACACTTCCCATGTGGTAATCTCCTCAAATTACCCGCGCCTGTTGTTCTGTGAACCTTATCCAGCCAATCAGAACTCTGAATTTCATGCAAGTACAAAATTTCAGAAATCTCGTCTTGTACCTTGGTGGGAAAAGTGTGATCTTGACCCGATTAAAAGGTGCCGCATATCAAGAGTGGCATTGTTAGAAAGTACAGAAGTTCAGCTTTATGGTGATATATATATCATTGAGGCTCAAAATAAAAGGTTTTGCACAATTTGCAAAAGAAAACAGAGGAAGAAAATTCAGTTTTGAGGCACATTTACAGGCCAGAAATTTACTTATTGATCAAAATATTGTATACAAAATAAATGACTAATATGAAAGAATAACAATTACTCTATCTGATGGTGCAATAATATTTCATTTAACTTGAGGTTAACACAAGTAAATTCTTAGAGAAGAAAATCTCACGAATCACGAGAGTTTGCAAGGAGGAGGATTCAGCCACGAGATGATTTGGATGAATCTGGCCTTTTTGCTCATTAGCATAGGGACCTGCGGTCTGACTGAAATACAACTCGTATGCTGTCATTTTAGTAAACAAATCTGTTTTAGAGATTATGAACTTTTAAAAGAATGTTTTTAATTTGCTAAGCTCCGCCCATCATAATAGAGAGCTCAGATCTCATTCTCTTCACAACATCATCTGTCAACCATCAGCCAATTGTAAGTGAGCTAACAGTCGTATATAGCTATGCTAGATCTGACCACATGCTAACAGTCTCAAAACAAAAGATGCAATGCTGCGGCATCACCAGAGACAGAAAGGACATTGGTGTTTTATGAAAGTATGGAATTCCATTGTTAGCATGTGCTGAGCTGTAGGAAGTTGCATCCAAATCAAAAAGCAATAACACTTCATTTAAGTTCCAACCCCACCATGGTTATTCATCATAAACCTGCATTAAACAGATTGTTCTGCTATAATTTTATGAACACAAATGACCTTTGAAGGAGGAAACAGAAAAGTGATATTGTTTTTTTTCTCCTGCGTAGACCGATTGCCGAGTCCATCTGCAGCCTAAGAGGGACGAGGTCAACATGGCCGACGTCCAAGCCTCGGTCCAGCAGGCTCTTAGGTCTGGGACCATCGACCTGGATAAGATCAGGACCTTCCTTGAAGTCTTACCGCTCCTGGAATACACCATGTCTGAAGATGTTCAAAAGGTGGGCCATTTCACAGGTTTTCATCACTTTACATTTTTAGGTGGTTATTTTAACTAATAATTAAACAACAAAACTGGATACTAATACATTGTAATTTTGCCATTTATTGGACCATTATGATTATGATAGTTTGATTAACCTTGATTTATTACTTAGAATTTTTTTATGTAGAATTTTTCATGTAGTATCATAGCTTTTTTTTTAATTCAATATCATATGCAAAATGCATGTGATACATTACGTATAATATTAAACATGTACACAAAACATAATTCAAATAAGCTTTATGTGCTTTGATCAATCAAGATCTCAAACTTATTTTGTTGCATATTTGTAGTGCGTTTGTTGCTTGATAGATTTCACGACTTCATAATATCGTATTTCAAATTATACGATAGGGCAATTCCATGAAATAATCAACCATTTTCTCCAGTCTTACTAATTTGCTGAATTTGAGATCATTACAGTATTTCATTTTAACTACATGTAAAAAACAATGTGAAACCATTTTAGGGTAGTCCTGCAAATTATAAATTCTTTTTGCTTTGTATATCATTTTGATGGTTGCTTTTCTTTTATCTTGACAGTTTGTTGAACAAGACTTTGTGGAGGCAAGGAAGAGTGACCCAAACAAAATGACCCCAGAGGACTTCCAGCATCTTCTTGTGATCACAAGGTCAGTAGACTATTAAGTCCTGTCTCTTCCATAGCTAATTTGGTATTAATTTTTCCTTTATTTCCAGTAGCCTTTATACTCGGTATAATTATGATATCAGTAATGTCATTTTACTGAATTTGCAATATGTCAGGATCACTCACTGTTTATTGCTTTCGGCCAAGCCAAAAATTACCACACACACAAAACAAAAGACAATCTGACCTGATATTTGAGGGATCATTGGCCCTAACAGCTTTGTCATATTATAATCTGTCTTCTTATTTTCCACCGAAGTAGTGATATATTTATATGTATGTTACTTCAAATTTTGATTTTTTTTGTTTATACCGAGGTTTTTTACCTGACTGCTAAGAAAGCACGAATGCCTGTGAGCAAGTAACCAGGGGACCAACGGCTTAAGGTCCTTTCCGAGGGACCTGGTAGTGAGGATAAATGCCTTACCAAAGGGCACTAGCGCACCATTTGGGAATCGAACCCGGGTCACCGGAATCCGAAACCCCCGCTCTACCGACTGAGCTATCACGCCTCCTTCTTTTACCTTTTCCCCATTATGCATCCAGCAATTACTAACATCATAGAAGATATGTGCAATCACATCATATACTTGTAAACTGTCATTCAGTGAGTAGTCCAACCCTTAATTCTATTTCGGATTCACATCACACTTATGGCAATGGCCTTACGCTCTCTCCACTTTACATGATCCAGCACATTCTCTAACCTCAACCCAACTCTCCTCCTTCACTTGCTTCTCCTCATGTCTCTTGTGGCCTTTACCTCCTCATTGAACCACCCACTTCAATCCCAAAGCCCTTCTTAAAAGAATGCTTGCCATCTCTTCTCAGCACATGCCTTTTCTTCTTCTTCTGGAAACGGTTCAGGCAACTGTCTGGTGTATTGTCATACTGGTGAAGTGCAGTGTGCCAGTGCATGTACGTCATCCGATAAAAGATTGCTTACAGCCTATACCAACATACCCGATTTGCCTTCACCAACCTGTCCATCACTTCTTTCAAACCAGACATCTAATTCAAACAATCATTTCTTTATTTTTTTCATGTCATTCAGATTACTGAGTCTGTCGTTGGGTCAGCCATCTTTGACAATGCAGATCTGGGAGAGGGCGAAGAGGATGGAAGCCGAGCGCAAGAACCGTCTCCAGAATGCCACCCGTCCTGCTGCTTCACCTGCCAATGCTGCACAGTAAAAACTGGATTACAAAGACTGGTATTCCATTGTAAGAACATTTTCCATCTACTTCTGCTGCACAGATGAATCAAGATTACAAAGACTGGTATCCCATTGTAAGAACATTTTCCAGCTACTTCTGCAGCACAGTTGACCCAAGGTTACAAAGACTGGTATCCCTTTTCAAGAACATTTCCAGTTACTTCTGCAGCACAGTTGACCCGAGATTACATAGACCGGTATCCCTTTGCAAGAACATTTCCATCTACTTCTGCTGCACAGTTAATCTTTTTGATGATGCTCCATGGACATACTAGTTCTTTTCACAAATAAAAATTACAAAAAGTGGGTTATTAAGAATTCCATATCTACGAGCCGTCCGGGGAGCCAGTTGAATCTCGTCAATGGGTAAATACTCGTTATTATTATTATTTATTTGGAAATGAAGATTATGCAAAGAATACTTGAGATGGTCTGAGACACAAACTTGCACCTATTGACCAATCAAAATGATGTGCTCTCTCTTCATTATCTATTGGTAGTAACTTAAAGTTTTCATCTGGAAGGTGGCTCCCGATTGGTCATTTTCATGCAACTTTTTAAGCAAAGTTCTTGACAGTGACACATGAAGCATTATGACAAATATTTTCTTGTAGAAGTTTGATCTTAGATGCAAGGTTTCCAGAAGCTTATCATAAATGCAAATGGAGATCATTGACAAGGCACTGCATGAAATGCTCTGTGCAAAGTCTTTTGGTATTTAGAGGTTGCTATATTCTGGGCTTATATGCCATATTCCTTTTTTCAATCACGTATCATCTGCTGTGTTCATTATAGATTGCTTTGAATTTATTTATCACATTTACCTGCCATTTTGACTCTTGTATAGCAATAATATCTGTAAAACAGCCTTAAAAACTGACATAATATCTGTCTCCGTTTAAGGGTTCGTGCCTCTACACATTTCATGAAATCTCTGAATTGTTCCCCAGAACTGAAGATTTTGAAATTGCCCTGAAAACAATGATAATGTTCCAGTTCTTGCTTGAATATAGTAGTTTGAACTTGATTTGTATTATCAAAGTTTTGAAATAAGGGATATTCGTGAAACCTTGTTTTAAGTAAATAAGTCTAGGCTTAGCAATTAAAGGTTTTACAACATTCTGCTTTCAAGAAGAAGCATTATTATTACTATATCAAGTAGAATACTCACTGTTGATGAGGCCAATATTCTTTGGTTGGTCACTGTTTGCTTCATAATGCCTAAAAGAAGAGGCCTACATAAATAAATATGAGGATGTGATGATATTTTTTTGAAATCAAAATAATTCAAATTTTGTACCATTGTAATCAAACCTATTCAAGATGAGCTAATAGGGGAAAACACAATTTTACAAATATGGAATTGTTTTTATTAAGCATATTGCATGATGGTTCTGGGGAGTCTTTCATCCAGATTTTCATTTGACAAGATGTCATATCTGACAACTTTCCTTGAATTTGATTGGCTGAGAAGCACTGTTACTATGGTAACTGCCGGATAAAATGGGACTTGACGGATTAAACATCTGACAAGTCCTTTCGTGAAACACTCCCCTCATGTCAGGATAGGGTTTCCTAGACCCTGTTACATAAAGCTTAGCGATTAATTGTGGGTCTGTTCTCTGTGATTGATTGCATGGATTATTGTATGTGATCAATCGTAGAAATCAATCCTGCAATAAATTGCAAAGCTTTATTTTACAGGGCTCTGTTCAACATGTGGTTCTTCCTAATAAGAATTGGAATTAGAATGGATGGTGAGGAACAGTTGAGATGAAATTCAAAAGAGAGATAAACTGTGTGTGTAGGCATGTAGGCATACAGTATGTAGATTTGATATCAAGGCAAGTCAATAGGTCTATTATAAACGTCTTCTGAGTTTGCCTATCTTGTACCATGCCTCTATTTTTAATTTTTAATGGTTTGAAATTATGCCTATTCCTTCACCTGAACTCCTCTATACCAGTATTTCTTTTTCTTTTTACTTATCTTTAATGATGTTATATACAATTTGGTAAAAAGAAAGAAGATATTTCCAGAATCCAGGATGCCACTCGTGCCTTGATTTTTTTTTCCTTTTCTACAGAGCAAAACAATGACTACATGTACACATCCTGCCCCTTTTCTCTTTACGTGCCTCCAAGATGGCACAATATAAAAGCATATTATTAGCATTATGATTATATATAGTATTTGTTTTATTTTGTAATATCCATGATATTTCTGAGATGAAACTGGGATGGCATTTAAATCCCTGTATATTTTGTACAGTGTGTTGTATGTGAAGTAGTGTTGTCAAAATAAGTGATTGATTAGTGTATATTTGAATATTCATCAAAATGAAATGTATAGTTTGTACATAGACTTCCATAAATTATATTGTAATGTGTCATTTTTTAGGACTTGAATATTCATTATAATGTGTTGAGTTTGCAGGTTGTGTGAGTGGATTTTTATTTCATAAAACCAATTGAAAACCCTTATATGGGTGTACCTTCTGAACCTTCTGAAGTTACACCGGCAGGGCAGTAGACTGCAATTCGCCAGCATACTACTCTCGTGTGGATGAGTGCTGCCGGCTCTGAAACCCTTTACAGGCTGTGAGGGTATCATTTTTTAAACAGAGATAACAGTACATCAAATTTTGGAAGTATTGGAAGATAGACAATAAGAAACCTTAAAAAAAGAGCTTGTAAGATTAGGGTCATGTTTGTCCAAAGTGATTAACTGAAATATCTATAAACTAGGAATTGAAACAAAATATTGTATATTGCAGAGAAGTGCATTAAAGAGTGAAAGCAGGAGTAAATACAAAGCATGTGCATGGAAGTGCGGGGTAATATACTAGAGGCAAGTACAATAATCAAGAGAGAGAGAGGGGAGAGAGAACGAATGAGAAAGGGAGAGAAAGAAAGAAATAGGGAGAAGTCTTGAGATGAAAGAGACGAGGGTAAAATAAACATCAAAGAGAAGAGAGACTGATAAAGGAAGTAAAGCAGTAGAACTGATGGAGATTTTGCAAGATAAATGAGGTAAAGTACACATGAGTTTGGAAGATCGTGGATGTGATGGGGGGGGGGGGGGTTGTGGAATCTGAAAATGTAAGAGCATGAAAGAGAAAAAATAAATGACATAACCAGACCCCACCCCCCCCCAGGAAAAAAAAGAAAGGTAAAGAAAAGTTGTGTTGAGAGGGAGATAAATGCAAGAGGATATGACTGATATATTCGTCTTAGAAAATATAAATCTATTTCCTACAAGGGCTAGGGCAGAGAGAGGAGTGAGAGGGAGATAGAAGAGGGGGATTGGTAGGGTAGAGAGATGGGGAGGGGTAGATGTAGAAACAGAGAGTGAGGGGATGAACAGACAGAGATGGAGTTACTAAGAGAGAGGGGGTAAGGAAAAGGTGGTAGGAGCGATTAATGACAAAATGAAAATAAATCAAATCGAACAAGAAGATGAGCAAAATGCCATTTGATTGGTCGAAAAGTAGAGGTTTCAGCCAAGCGAGACAAAAGAGATGCCTCCGAATGGTGACTGGGCATCCCTCTCACGCCCGCGGATACCGATGCGAATGCCCGGAAAACGGTTGGATGCCGGATTAGACATTCGAGTGTTTCCCCATTTGCACGTGGTTTACCAAGGGCTTCCAGCTATATTATTGGGTTGCTATCGATTTGGCAAAGATCTTTAGCATTTAGGTCGAGTCAATGATTCCCTGTCAGAACTTTTGCCCCCAGAGGTTTGTATACATTTTGAAGAATCGTTCGTCCTTGTTCTTCTCTCTCTCTTTCCTTTTTTGTTCTTTCGCTTTCTTTCTTCTTTATAATTATTTCCTTATTTCAGTTTCTCTCTTTCTTTTTTTTTCTTTTGTTTGTTTCTTTTTTTCTATTTTCCCCTCTTTTTTCTTTCTTTCAGTTTATTTGTTTCTCCTGATTTTTTTCCCTTTTCCTTCTTCTTCTGTCATGCTACCTTCTGCTTTCCATATGTCCCTTTCTTCCCCTTTTATTCTTAACAATCTAATATTCAAAGTGAAATAGGCCTTAAGTTTGGTATCACGATATAGAAGTACATGTATAAAGTATAGGCCTATATGCTTTTAAATTGATGACGGGTACAAGTACAATATCTACTCTCGAATCTGAACGTTCGAATCTGAATTTTTTCTATAACCATTTAGAAATTGGTTACACATCTTTATCAGTCTTATGTTTGAAATTCGACAACTCGAGTACCCCCTCTCTCTCACACACATGCGAACACATTTTCTTCTCTTGTCTCTGCCCCCCCCCTCCCCTTTACATATTTTTTTTGTGTGTTATTTCTTCAACCTCCTACTTTCAGGTTTTCTCACATTAAAAAAATATATTTCGCACTATATTCATTCCCTTAATTTCAACTTATTATTCTTCACCACACTATCTTTCCCTCCACCGGCCTTTCTCCCTTTCTCTAACCGTCTATCCCTTTCCCATTGGCTTAAAAAATCTCTTCCTCTCTATTTTTTCCCTTCACTTAACTTCTTCACCCATCCCTCTCTATCACACCCCCATGTTTCATCTTCCAAAAAGCTCGAAATCGATTTCACTTTCAAAGGCTTGTAAAAGATATCCGCCATTTTGATGGATCCATTCGGGGTCTATACCCCTTTCGATATTTCCTCCACTGGGCAATGAAGAGGAGTAATGGAGTCGAGTATTTATTTGCGGTCAGATTGCTGTAGGTTTCTGCCTTAAAGATAAGCATTCTCAGGCGACAGGTATGTCTTCAGTGCTAAATGATCGATACACGATATAGATCTCAAACATGAATGATTTTGTTTAAATCAAAGTTTAAAGGACCAAGCGACTTTCTCCCCAACTTGTCCCGAATCCATTACCTAAAAAAGAGACTACTTTCTAACCATCTACCTCAACGCCTGGCTATTCCTCTTAGTTTTCAGGAGCTGTAATATTAGACAAATTTGATCGAATTTTAGAAGAGACATTATGCGAAAATAAATTAAATGTATGGAAAAAATGTAATTAATTACGTAATTAATCAATTACCTTGTTATTGGGCCCAACTCTGAACAAACATTAATTTTTCTATTTTTTTTGCTTGAAAGATTAACATTTTTGTTGAGAATTTAAACATTTGTTTAAACTCTCATCTGAACTTCTTATAGTTAACCAAGTTGTATATGGTGTTTTAATTTCGTTGTACTAGGTATAATTATTTTTTATAGGAAACAAACAACTTTAATGTACTATGTAGGATTACATATTAAGTATAGTTAAATTGTGGATTGAAAATACGAGTCATTAATTCATTAGGCACCATGCTTCACAATTTACGATAAGACAGTAATGAATTTTATTACTCTTTTATTGTCGTCATGCATTTTCCTCTCACAAAATAGAGGATAATTAACACGGCAATCAAAAAAGCAAACTGTGAAAGAATATGATGTGATTTATATACATGTATATTCTGATTCCGTAGTATTAATACGGCTTACAGCACACACATTATACATATGCCTATTGATATTTGCAAAATAATGATGTGGTAAGGTAAGTATTTAATGTGTGTGAGGGTGTGTGCGTGTTTCCATGTACAGCAAGTCCATTTTCCAAGTTCATGCCAAGCAATGTTACTATGCTCCGAAAACAATTTTACGTAGGGCCTATTTTGACAAAAAATATCAATGTTAATTGAAGATTTGATGATTTCATTTGTTAAACATCGAATTATGTGAAAGAATACAGCCTAATTTATCACCAACCCATGATGACAAATTGTCGGCATGGCTAACAACCATGAAAATTAACGTATATCAAATTCATTCATATTTTACACTGTGATAAGAGCTTGTTCCCATAATGTCAAAGTAGGACATGCATGCTACCATGCATACGACTTAATACACCCGTTAAAACATTTTTTGGGCAAATTTGAACCCCTAGTTGGGGCATCATCTAGTAAGAATGACTATGACTTTAGCACCCCGAGAGAGTCAATAAATATTAGTCCAATTGACAAAATTATTATACAAAACGACAAAGTGTACTTTCCTAGTATAGTAGTACCAATCATTGTACTTTATCAACATGACCAATGTTCTTGAAAAGACGGTCATTCCTTTTTAATACAAGGGGTTTTCACCACATAATACTGGCTTTATAATTGTCGTCGGGAAAAGCTATTATCAGAGATTTGCCATTGAATTAATTGCCAGAATCGAGTTTCGAACTTATAAAAAAATAATATATCGTATTAACCAGTCTGTTGTAAACCATACCGAAAATCCAACCAAAATGTGCCCCAATAATTCCCGTATTGATCAAGTGATATCCACTAATGTCACAATCTTTTGATATCAACTTTTACGACAATTTTCGAAAGCTTTACTATCATTTTTAATAACCACAATAATCTGCACTAGCCTCGTGGATCCTGGCAAATGCGATTCCATATATTCTCATAGTACTCGATAATACATCTTACTTACCACAACACGTCTTACTCTCAAATAAATATTATTTACAATACTCATAGGTAATATATACAAACGTCACTGTATCCGTTGCATGTCTTGATGGGAAAATGTATAAACCCACAGCGCAAATAAAGCGTAATTTTCACTCCTTTTGGAGTATTTTGTTTCAGACATTGCATTACTCAAGTGTCTTCTGTTCACCGTATACGCATCTTTTTCAGTTTTGGGAACGAGAACAAGAGATCACTTCCAATTTTTACAATCCTTCTCGGCAATATCTCAATTGTGTATACAAACGTAAGATTGGTTTGACAAAGAATCTAGCTTGTTAGGTGCTGGATGACGATGTTTTTTTTCAGTGGGAATATCATTTTGTGATGTAGGTCTTATCAAATTGATAGCACATTTCAAAAGGATGTATTCAAATTATTCCATCCACATTAGTTATAGACAACCATAATGTACATTAAATTTCTGTTGTGTCATTAACCCGAGTACGAAATATGACAATAATGTTAATGACAATCATTGCCGAATACGTTAAAAGTCTAGAATAAAAACATTGGAGGAAGGATTATTTTCAGCGCTTTTCAGAGTTTTTTAATTAAGAAATATTGAGGATCGTGTTAAAAACAAAGTCATTGCCGAATATGTGTTTAAAGTATTTTATAACACTTTTATCCAATTTCAGAACTAGGGCAGTAGCTGGGAGTATCAGATCGAGACTAAAAAATTATTCACATGATCACATCAACTCTATATTGAGCTATATATATGATCGTCAACTGTATGGATGTATATCAGGGTCATTCGTTGTCGAAGAAAAGAAGCATTTAAAAGATATGGATTTGGTCACGTTCAAGTCTTTACAACGGCAAACAAGACATCTATCGTGATTTCTTTGCAAAAGTTCCAAAACCATACCACCCGCATCACTGCGGCGTGTTGGACTGATACTGTGTAGTGCTCTGGTGCATATAGTCCAACATGAGATCGGTAGTGGGTGTCGACTGTTGTTGTTGCTGCTGCTGTTGCTGCTGCTGAAGCACGTGTTGCTGCGACTGGTGGTGGGGCTGTAGAGGTTGCAGGGTTGTTGTATAGGAGTCGATGGAGCCGGAGCCGACCATCCCGCCGTTGGTAGCCTGTTCGTGGGTCATCTCCATTCCGGGTTGGTGAACACCACTGTAATCGTGCATTTTTGCCTGTGGTAAAAAAGAGAGAGAGAGAGAGAGAGAAGACAAATGAGAAGTTGATGATTATTTATAACACATCACTGTTATGACAAATGTACGCAATGCTAGTCTTGATCGGTCTTTGCACATGCAGCCATTTTCTTTTATAATATTTTTTTCATATCATTTACAGGGTCGTGTGGTCTAGTGGTCAGAACATTGGACTCATGATTGAAAGGTTGTGAGTTCAAATCCCAGCTCTGCCATTATCTCCCGAGAGTAATTTCTGTCCTCTATAACGGTCAGCCACTATAACTGATTAACCTAGACGTAAAAATGTTTCATATGTAATTGGTTATATACCAGCTTGGCGTTGATGCAGCAGGAAGCTGCTTTGCCAAGTTCCTACGGGAGTTACCTCAACAGAAACAGTAACAGTAATTTCAGAAAGGTTTATTGCCACAACTTTCGGGTATACTTCCACCAGAACTAATTTCCCAACGACGCTAATACTTCACGAGTCCTTACGAAAAAAAGCCACGCAAGTGGTGACGAAAAAGAAGCAAGTTCGTTTTCGAATGTAGCATGGTTTCTGTCCAAGTCGCAAACGAAAGTCTTGCAAAAAATAGAACCACTCAAATCATACTGAACAATTCTATACGCATTGGCAAACCTCAACCACAAAAATTTTTTAGACTATTTGAATATTGCTAAACGATGCAAAGCGCCGCTCAAGACCGGCCAGCAATTAAACACCTGACCAAAAAAAAAACTAAACTGATTGTTGACTCGCACCATTTTTCTTCTGCCGCCACGCGTTCCTCTACGTGTTTTCCTTTTGCCGTTGATACCCAATGACACAATCTCATGAAACAGTTCCAAAGGTAACCTTAATCTACAATCCTTCCACTGAAGAAGCTCTTCTACCGTATACTTCACCCTGTGTCTGGTATGGTCCATTGAAGAAGTCGAGGAAACTTCGGCGTTAGATGAGAGCATGACGTCTCCATGTGTGTCCATGTTGACTGATTTTCCAATTTGCTCACTGAAAACGATAATCAACACTCAGCGCCTAAATTATGTTGAAGGTTCTGTCAAAGATTATGCTCTCTTTCCTATTATTCAAAGCTCAGGATTCCTTCCCCGGAGACTTTTGCTCGCTCAAAACGATCAACACTCAATGATTCAATTCTGCGACAGGTTCAGTTTTGAAGAAACTTTTCCTTGTAATAAAGCTCTGGAGGCCTCCCTCGTCACAAAAAGGACAACATTGGCATTGCACATTCATGTTCACTCAAGCATACAAGAACAGATCACAATTGTGCACCAAATAGTGTCAGCATTTCTATTGTCCTAAATTTTAATAGTTCTTTTGTTATTTACACCAACGAGGCGTTACAAAGGATAATAAGAAATCACAAAAGACATTAAGCCATGGACCTAATTTTGGACCTTAAAAGCAAAGACCCGGATAGATGAAGAAAAGTTGCGTTATCACTGAAAATCATGACTTGTCTGTGATATCTTTATGATTTTGCCACAAGCCGGACATCTGTGGTCGCCGGCATTAGAAGGTAAAAACAACAATGGTTATTATAAATTTAAGGAGGCCTGTAATGATTGAGACAGTGTGCTGGTGCAGTAACTGATGACACGGGGATCATAACGACACTCTGACAGACCGACCCGTGACACATCGAAAACGTAAGAAAACTGGTCCTTATATAATATTTCACTTTTCATATAAAACATAAGGAAATTAAGAAAGATATACTGAGCCAAAATGATAGAATAACGACGGCCGGTACATAGATGATACCTGTAACAAGACGTGAAGAATTTCGTCAGTCATGCGTGTCGACATGGTCAACATCGACGACAATCTTTTTGGCGCTTGCGTGCAAAAAGAGGCCATGTCACGGATCACTTCTGGGACCACTTCAGGGCCCGGTTGTAGAGATAGTGATTTGGACGCTATCTTCTATTTTGATAGGCTATTGGGCATCGTTACCATGGTATAGTTACGATTGGATTGCAAAATAATTTGATAAATAACTCATATCATGTTATACTCTAAAACAAAGAAGTCAAAATGACTTGATAAAAGTCAGATATGTATTCCTATTGTCAGTTTGTTTTGGTGAATTCTGACTATTTCCTACATAGTCAACTTTGACTAAAACTCAGTCATCTTTTCGAAGAAAATAGAATGAAATATGACTAAACATAAGAATTGCACCATCTGACTACTAATCTAGTCATTTTGACTAGCTTATTCTTAAAGTTCAATAAATGAACGTGTAAATGAAATATAAAATACCTTTTCGCGTGCCCAGATGAATCCCCTGGCCCTCGCCCAGTGATAGTACGCCCCTCCAGCCGTCGGCAACCGTGTCGTCATCGTCAGCGTCTCTTCGAGGTCGTTGATGTACTCGATGGCGAAGCGAAGAGCCTGGATCTTCGACATCTTCTTTCCCGGTTGCTTGCGATGGGCTAACTTGATCCGTAGCGTCTCGAAAGCGTTGTTCATGTCGCGCATGCGTGATCTGGATCGGTGCAATCAATATGAAAAACAGAAAATACAATGGTATCACTTTTGTTCAAGATAAAAATTCATGAAATTTGTATCGTTATCACATTTTTATCATTTTTTTTCTACAGGAGTCAGTTCTTAAACATTATAAATATCTGTAAGGCATTAAGATACGTCACTCCGATGTGATAAGCGCTATAAAAGGGTTGATTATCATAACTTTACGAGCGAGCGTAGCAAGCGAGGGAAATAAACGAATGAATGAAGTGCAATTTCATGATCAAACTACACTTCAGGCCAAAGATATCTGGTAAAATGTTTTTAATCACCCTATCTGCCAAAGGTTTGTTATCAATTTGTCTAGTGCCAATTCGTCCAATTACCAACTCTTCTACTATCATTTGGTCTACCATCAGCCCGTCTACTATCCACATGGTCTAACTGCCATTTCGTCCACTCACAATTTCGTCTAATAAACAGTTGGTCTAATAGACATTTAGTCCACATAACATTTGGTCTAATTGGACCAAGTGTTAATTGGGCGAAATGAATGAAAATGAAATGGATATTAGACCAACTGGTTATGAGACGAAACGTTATAGACGAACTGGTGATTAGACGATGTAATGATTGAACCAAATGGTTGTTACACGAAATGTTGATGGACCGAATGGCATTGAGGTAGACCATGTGATGAGTTGACGAAATGGCAATAGACGAATTGGCAATATATACTCTAGCATTTAGTCACATTTGCAATCAAAAACTCATTTGTTTTTTACTAAAAATGAAGTGATCGAGTGAGAGACGAATAGAATATCATCTCCATATGATTCGTCTCTTGAATAAAAAATATTAATTTTGTAAAGCACGTCTCCATTTAACTATATTTATGATCAGCTATCCTGCTACCAAAATGTTAATGATATTCGACATCAATATTTATTTGAATAAAAAGTGCCAAAATCTTCCTGAATTTAAATTTACGAGAGAGCGTATATACTACAGCTATATAGTTTTATTTTGTGAAGGGGGGGGGGGGGCCTGATCAAAGAAGAATGTTTTTGTCATTTATTACAATTTATGACAAAACAACCATGGTGACATAATCCACATTGCAAGTCAAATTGTGGATAGTCTCGTTGAATAACGACATCCTTAATTGTTGATTAAAACGATTAAGATCGCATGAAGGGGCTCCCAACTATAATTAGGCGCGAGTTTCAAATTGGTGTCTACTGAATAGCTTCGAGATAATATCAAAACGCTTCCATTAAAAGATTTGCTGATATGGACCAAAGTAACAAGGCAGAAGGCACGGATAGAAGACAGGAGAGGGGCTGACAGGCGACTGTCTATGTTTAAAATATCGATCTTCAAATGTGAAAGAGTTTTGACATGAAGGTGAACCGTTATGGATAATCTCTGTGTTATTTTTGAACGATAAGCCATTAATATTCTGGGGAAATGGGAAAATGTAATGACAACAATTCACATAATAATGCTAGAACTAAATTAGATTTTCGGCTACCCTTTTGAATTTGTCTTGTCCAGCTCGGTTATCGTGGATATATTTTGCCAATTTCAAATAGTTTAATGTCATCCAAGAAATTCATACAATTCGGTAGAGTTCATAAGAATAATGATTTTTTATTTATTTTTAATATTACTATTTAAAAAGAGTAATTATTGATGATAAATATGACATTATGCTATACTGAAAGCGCCTTTTAGTGGGAGATTTTATCCTCATAAAGGTATGAATGTAAGTTATATCAAATACCTTTCTCTGTCGCTGGCAGTCTTCCTCTGGAGCAATTCCCTTGTCTTCTCCTCCTCTGATGCGAACTCGTCAGGGCTACCAACGGGAATGCACCCGGTCTCGTTAAGCTCCCCGCCTGATGAGATGCCTCCATTAGCAGACGATGCAGTGAGCATCTCCGAAATATTATGGCCTGTATTTCCCGCCATTGAGTCGTGGAGGGTGACGATGCCGCCGCGGGAGTAGGGTTGATGATGAAGATCGTGATGCTGCCCGATAGATGCGGCTGACGAAGGGCTGAGTTGCCGGTGGTGGCGATGTTGCTGCTGTTGCTGCTGCTGTTGATACCCATGGCAGTTCTCGTATTGCATCTGCTGATGGTGATGGTGGTGGAGATGGTGGTTGGAATACTGTTGTTGATGGTGTTGCTGCTGTTGTTGTTGTTGCGGTGGTTGCGGAGGGCTTGTATCGCCTGTAGGGCAGAGTTGTGAGCTGACTACAGGTGTTGCGGGACATTCAGTCTCCGAAATGCCATTCAGCTGATCTTCGCCCAGAGGACTTTGCTGTAAGGCAGCATCATCATCGTCTTGCTCCTGCTTTAGCAACATTGTCTCCTCCATGGTAATCATATAGCTTGATCAACCTGTTGGGATATGGTTGGAATTAACAACAGCAATAATACTAGAATTAATAATTCTCTACATCATCACACAATGATTTTTTTTGGTCACCCTAAAGGAGACGAGACTGAATTGAAATTAGTTTTAAATCACAAATGCTTTCATATATTTGTCGGTGTATTATGATGGTGTTTGGAGTCTCCTACAGCCCCCTCCCCTTCCACCCCCTCTCTCCAGCCTTCTCTGTCTGTTTCATAAAAACACAACATGTACGACATCTAAAGCAAAACATAATCCTCCATAAACTATCGAGTGTCTAGCGGATCCAAAATAACAACAAAAACAAATAAACAAAGCAAAATAATCGAAATTCCTCAAGCCATGATTATTTAGAATACATCCTTACGTGAATAAACCTTACTGCAAACGGCAAAGGAAATGGTTACGATGACTTTCTACTACAATACCTCCTCCAGCGATTTTTCATTTCTGAATCAGTCCATTACTCCCACCCTAAGAAAGTATCCATCCCATCCGCCTTCCACTAAATGGATATATTCGAATAACGCAAACCTAGCATGTACTTTTTTCTTCTTTATATACATATATATTTTTATTTTAATACCACTTCTTTTTCTGCTCCCTGACCTTGATTTTTAGCTCGGAGGGAAATTCGAAAAGATACGAGGCAAGCGAGGATGCATCGCCAGTCAATCTCCCAAACTTGAAATAGAGAGCGCGCATCACCTCGTCAAATTATACGGCGATTAGATGACGAAAATGCCCTACAATGCCCGCGGTCAAAATCATATTTTTGCGAGCGATGTCTGCTAGCCCTTGAGGCCTGCTTCAAAGTCACTGCACTATTTTGTTTTAAAAATTGCGCAAGTCGATATAACGAACATCAATCTGCGTCTGAGTTCGTTTTTTTCTTTCATTTATATTGTTTCGCCAATGAGAAAGTTTACTTTTATAAGTTCGTTTTTATGCACAGTCTTGTTCTTTCAGTCGGCAGGTAGCTGAATAGTTGAGTGGTTCGAATTAATTGATTATTGAAATCAGATTTTAATACATATTTGTTTTGATTTTTAGGTATAACCTTAACATTATTATTTAATGATTTTTCTTGTTTCAAATTACATTGTATTATAGAATAAAGGGTCAGAAAAGGCATGTTTTCTTGCTGTCCCTTCCATACTATTGATCCAATATTCAATATTTTGTTCTTTTTGTGAATTTAACTCTTGGTAAAATGTTGACAAATGGTATTTATTTTAATTTAATGGTATCTGTTACCTGATAACACGCTATATTCATTGTAGGGCATACACTATTTAACTATTACAGAAGAATAGGGAAGGAAATAGCCCGACTGATATACCCTGTCGCTCCACCCCAGAATTAAAATAAAACACATAAAGGGGAGGATATCAAAGCCTAAAATGTTGATCAAGCTCTTGAAATGTGGTCTAGAGAACATTGAAATTATATTTGAGCCCCTCAATCAGATTATTAATATTCCGAGCGGAGGAGGGGATGGGGGTGGCGCAGGACGGCCGTCGCTGTGATTCCCCCCCCCCCCCACTATTGGTTAAAAATAAACATGAGAATATCGAGAGGGGAAAGAGGTGAAAAGTAATGAAAAGAAAAGGATGTAGCCTATGAACCCATATTATTTTCCCAGTTTTTTTTATCCTCATACATACCCCCTATCCAAAAGCCCCGGCACACCGCACCTGTGTTTATATGGGTAAAAAAAAGCTGTGACTCTCTAACGTTCGTGGGGAGGGGGAGGGGGTATTGAGTATTTTTTTTTTATTGTAGATGATTACGATTGGTGGTGCGGGCATAAACAATCAGGGTTTAGGAGTGGAAACTATCTGATTTTCACATTGATTCGAAATCATATCGAGAAAAGTGCATTTGATATCTTTAACGTTGTAAGCGAGTGTTCATGGCATGAGGCATAGCCTCAATGGACATGGGGCCATGCCCATTGAGGCTACACCCCGTGATTGTGCCCCATTCGCTTTTGTGCCCCCCCCCCCCCACGTTCAGGTGACCAATTAAAACATGGAGTAATAATATGCGCCGCGTTTTAATCAAACACCTCCATGCACTAATTCGGCTTGCAAGAATTCGGACTCGAATTACCCATCCCGCCCAACCAATTTATTTTGTTTATTTCACATTGGGAGCTCGACATCAGATAGTGTTTCCATTATCGGTTATCCTCCTTCGGTTTGTTATTTGAACCGATAACGTATATTGCGTAATCTAGCGGTTAATTGTGTAAAGAGAATTCGATTTCATTTACTGTAGTCTGTAAACACAGGCATTGTTTTGCCATTTGTTTCACCACCCCACCCCTTTCAACAAGACACCTTCAATTAGTTATAAGAGTTTTATTGGACTCTTTCTACAAAACCAAGAAATGGGGGCTGAAGGATGAAAGCAAAAGTTTGCAAAGTCATTTGAATATTTATTTTCTTTTTTCCGGAAAATATTTTAGGGCGGTTTTTTCTTCTTTCAGCCACATACAATAATAACAAATATATATTTTCAAATTGGTGCACCCAGAATAGCAAACGTAATTGAGTATAAAATATAATTCATATACAATACATGGATAAAAATCTTCTATATTGA
Organism: Lytechinus pictus; assembly: GCF_037042905.1. NCBI lineage: Eukaryota > Metazoa > Echinodermata > Echinoidea > Temnopleuroida > Toxopneustidae > Lytechinus > Lytechinus pictus. The sequence continues at coordinate 19,474,009 of NC_087256.1, forward strand.
TATTTCTTTAGGCCAATATCTATATGAGAAATAGTGAAACCATTATTATTTCAAAATGAAAAAAGTCACGTAATTGGTAATCTCATTTGCATAAAATTTGATTTTGATAATGTATTCTATTGTAATTGACATCACAGTGAAAAGCCTCTTCAATAATTTGGCATGGGAAACTCAGTATTAAAGACAGGCCATGTATGTACATTACTGATGTTTTATTTGAAGAAAAAAAAACAAGAACTTTGTTTTTATATGATATTCTTTAGGGTCCCGTAACACAAAGTTTAGAGATTGATCGTAAGCTTGATTTTTACGATTGATTGTACATTGTAGTCAATACAATCAATCGTAAAGATATTCTTCTATACGATGATGGTTAAGCTGTGTGTTACAGGCCCCTGATCATGGTTCCTACTAAGAAGTATCTAATACCCTTTTTACACACGCTAAAATTTCCTTAACCCCGTACTATAGGTGGGGTTAAATTGCCATTTAGCCCCACCTATAGTACGGGGTTAAGCTTAGCCCACTTTCTTTTTACACAGCACTTTTGCAAAGTGGGCTAACCACACCTTTAGTACGGGATTATTTGGCCCTGCAAAAAAGCAGGGTTATCCCAGCAATTGCGGTGCTAAGAGCGATAGTACGGGGTTAAGATCGCTAGTGTAAAACGAAAGTGGGCTAAGCTTAACCCCGTACTATAGGTGGGGCTAAATGGCAATTTGGCCCCACCTATAGTATAGTCTGCAGGCACAGACCCTCATTGGAACTTTGATCAACAAGTGTGCCTCCACGCAAAGACTAGCACATACAAAACTTGCTGTTCCAATACAGGACCTTCAGTACACAAGGCATGAGTAGGCTCCACATTCAGACCCTTAACTCGAGCGAAGGGTTTGCCCAGCAGACTACCTATAGTACGGGGTTAAGGAAATTGTAGCGTGTGTAAAAAGGTACGAGTGAAGTACTTGTACTACGAATGATCGAAAAAAACCACTAGTCCGGGGTTAGCGATTTTCGTGTGTGAAAAGCAAGCATTCCTTATCCGGGGTTAGCAATAACAAATTTGGAATGTGTAAAAAGGAAAAAAAATTGTACGGGGTTAAGGATAATACGGGGTTAGCGATAGTCCGGGGCTAAGAAAATCCTGTGTAAAAAGGGTATAAGAAGAAGAAAAGGAAGAAGAGGGAGGAGGAGGAGGAGAAGGAGAAGAGGAAGAAGAGGAAGGAGGAGGAGGAAGAGAAGAAAAAGGAGAAGAAGAAGAAGAAGAAGAAGACAAAAAAAACTTGGCACACACTTTTGAGATATCTGTAACTGAAAAATAACAATTTGATTAATCTCTTGGGGAGATCAATAGTAACATATTGTAGTATTATGTCATAAAAATAAGGAAAGTTTTACTGGTCTCTTTATTTTACACTTAAAAAAAATGAAATTGAAGCTTTAAATAATGATTCTAGGGTGCATTTTTCAGGGCTTCATTTCTACAATATATCACAGGCATGGGTGACAAAAGAACTTTGCAGCTCAGACTTATAATACTCAAATCAGTGTTAACTAACAAATAACTTTAAAGGGTGTAATTCTCAAAACTATATAGCAATTTCCTAATTACCAAACAGACGAGGAGCTCATAGCTCGCCCATGATGACAGTAAGATAAGATGTGAGATAACAGTCGAATTAGAGGCACGCGATAGTGGAACGCACCAAGGCCGACTGGTTTATTTGGTATAAAGCGGTAGGTCATCGGCGGAATGGATGCCCTCAACTCACCGGTCTAGTCCTTGTGATTGGCCTCACCTGCGTGCGACAGTTAGATCATCTTATCAAGAATCCTTTGTCTCCTCTTACCATCCAAAACATTACATTCATCTTTTTCTTTTTTTAACTGATTTATTTTGACCTATAAACGGTTAACATTATTCATTGTCTCTTCTTACTCCCTTACTGCACCCATATCCATCAACGTGTATTTTCATTTCCAAAGTCAAATTTATCGCATGCACTGCATGATTGACGTCATTTTGGCGCCAGATTGTTCAAAGTTTAACTCAGATTTTCGGTTGAAACCACACAGTTCTGCCTCAAATTGTCATAGATTGATCCATTATCATAATTATAGGCCTAGTTGCTGTCATTTGACTCTTTAAGGAAACAAATTCGAATGTTTATCTAATCAAGACTTTTTAAAGAACATTAATATGCTCGAGCATCTTTATACGCAACTCTTTCGAGCTGAAAGGAATTCTGGACAGTTTATAACTATATATTTTTATTATAATAACTGTTATTGATCATGATGGTGCTTGCAATGATACGAGTTACATCCAGCAAAACTTTACTGAGGAATACATTGTACCAATAATGAAGAATAAATAAAAAAAATCACGATCATTTAGAAATCGTATTATCCCAAGCCAAGATTTGAGGTAAAAACAAACAAACAACCAACCAAATAATCAAACAAACAAGAAAATGTATGCACTCATATGTCAAAGTTTAGTATAACGGTGTTAGATAATGACAAAGTATATTATACTTACTTTTAAAGATCAATTTAACACCTTCAGCAAACAATTACAACTGATGGTTTGAGCTATCTACCCTGGATGACACAGCTATTGAAGAAATGTTTGTCGTCTGCTGACCTTGGCGGCCACGAAGCCTCTCCCTTCAGCGTTAGAACTAAGCAGCGATTAATTTCCTTGCGACCAGTAGGCCTTCTCGTTTTGCCTCCCACAACTGAGCCGGGTTGAAGTTTCGACGAGGTGCAAAATGTCCTCCAGTAAAGGATGCGATGCGAAAGATGGATGAAGTTATGTAACAAAGAGCGCGGTTGCAAGGGGAGAAGTTGAGACGCAGAGCAAATATGAGAGATCAAAAGTTGGGGAAAGGACTCCAAGGCCACGCCCTTTCTTCTTTCTTCCAACCAATGAGGCGCAAGAGTGATAATGATTGACATGCAGCGCGACGCTTTGTCGCGGAAAGAGTTCGTCGCCGAGATTATGAGGATTTTGTGTTCCATAGGTGTTTGTACTGGTGATGATGCCTACCTCCTGATATAGCCGTCGCATTCATTTCCATTACCGATTGTGAATTCCCGCCATCGTTATTATTGATCAATAATCTCACCAAAGTCACCATCACTATCATCATCGTCACTATCATCATAGTTGAAATCTTCACCATTATCACCATTTTAATCGTCGTCGTCGTCATCATCATCACCTCCACCACCACCACCATCATCATCGAAATTTTCAACATCATCATTGCCGTCATCATCGTTATCATCATCATAATCATCACCATCATCATCATCATAATTATCATCATCATCATCATCATCGTCATCATCATCATCCTCCTCATCACAAATCATCACCATCAACATGTATATCGTCTTCATCCTTTTCCAATCACTCCTACTTCTTCACCGTTTCCTTCTTTCTTCTTCCTCATCTTTATACGCATCACCATTCTAGTGTAACACCCCCCCCCTTTCGCCCTCTTCCACAAACTCATCCTTCTCATTCTCATCCCATGAGAGTAATAGACCCACACGGATTTGAACAAATTGCAAATAATCAACCAAAAGGACTTTGTCAGTTTTGTAGTTACCTGTGCAATAAACATAACGGTTTTAATCCGAATGGCTACAAAACGCTTCATACACTTACTACTCCCAAATGAAAAGCTATAAGGTAGAGGAGGAGGATGGCGAGGAGGGGGATCGATCGGTATAGGAGGGAGTGGGCACTGGATTATCTCGCCTTTCAATCTCATTGGGGAGATGGATAATAGTTCCCGAGGCTGCGCGCTCTTGTAAGAAAAGCTGTAAGGGCCTGTTTCCAATGCAAATGATGCAAGTCACAATTTTCAGTATCTTTCTTTTTTTCTTTACTGAAAAAAGTGACGTTATACATTTCCTTAAAAATGCTTAAGGAAATCCCATTTTACCCTCATGATACGATAGGAATATGCTGTTGTCACAAGCTGTTATCTAATCTCGATCCTGAAAAGTCAATTTGCCGTCCAATTCATTGGATGAGCCCGAATGATGGGAGGGGGGGGGGGTGTCGTTTTGTCAAAGATTTGACCATAGAAGTAGTGTAACGATCCAAAACTTTTTAAGGGGTAGACATGGCGTGTGGGCCGAAATACAAAGCTGCGAGAGAGCAAAGCGTGCAAAACAACAAAATTGACATCTTTGATAAAAAATGAAATTTGTGATAGATTTTTTTACATAATATTCAGAGTATGATATCATATTTCATGCACCCCTTTTTATTTCATTTTATTTCTTTTCTCCCTCATGTTATCAGTCATTAAATTTTCAGAGGGGTCCATGACCCCCCCCCCCCAAGCCACCCCCCCATCTGTATGCCAATGCATGGAGGTTTATTGGGTCGATGTTTTACTTCCGTGAAAACTGTGATGACAAAAAAAAAGAGAAAATACCAGCACAAATCATATTGTTTCTGTTCTTTATCATCGTATTTGTGTCTCCCCTTTTCTTTCTATTATCATTGTTTTCGTTTTATTAAAATTTATTTTTATTTCTTTCTTGCGCTTGTTTTCTTCTTTCTTCGTTCGTCATCCTCTTAATTTTTATTTATCTTTTCTATAATAATTCATCTACACTCTAAAAGATATTGGGTAAAAATGCTCCAAGAGGGTAATTACGTGTCCAACAAACATTGGGCATTTATTTTGGGCATTTTTATTTATCCAGTGTGATGAAAATTTTGCCCATTCTAAAGTAATTGCTGCTTATTTTTCAACCTTACTGGACAATATGCTTCCCGCATTGTGTAAAATATTGCCTAAAATAGGTTGGACACATAATTACCCTCACGGAGCATTTTTACCCAATATTTTTTTTATAGAGTGTAGATGAATTATTACAGAAAAGAGAAATAAAAATTAAGAGGATAAAGGATTAGTGACGAATTACCCTTGCGCTGGTAAAAGTTTTACCCAATATTTTTTTTTTACAGTGTACGAAACGTAAGGTATATATTCTTTTCTTTTTCTCCCGGTTCATAAAAACCTATAATACTCATGTATGTTTCAGAGAAAGTACGATTTCGGATACAAAGACTTTGAAATATCGGCTCCTAGAATAATTTTGTAATCTGGTAATTTTATTTTCTTCAGTTTAACGTGTTCAAATAGCAGATAAAGTTGATTTGTTTTGGTTTGTTTTCAAACTCCAGTGTTATGTATTCAATTCAGAAATCACATTCATTTCCAACAGAAAAAACAATTCGCAATCTTTACACACATAAGTTATAATATATAACTACAGTGTGCTGTAGTTATATACATTTATTATTATCTGATAATTAACCAATAACAAAGAAAGAATGACAATGATACATAAAATAAAGGCAGCGCAGTTTCCCTGCATATGGTGAAAAGTAAAAAATATTATTATCCATATTTTGTTTAAAAAAAACAAATTATACGTCAGGGTGTTCATAATTAAAGATTGATAAATTAGCCAATTAAATTGAATTTCAGTAACTTGTATATTGTCATCATTATGGAACTGGTCCCAAACGAGTATACGGTTGTTATATATATATATATATATATACTGTATATATATATATGGTAATCTCTCGGGTGATATGTCAATGGCAGCAGCATGAAAATCCGAAATTTGTTTGATAAAATAATGAAGAAAATAACAGCCACAAAGTTTGAATTTGAATTTTAGATACAGAGACTTTTACCTGTGATAAAGTATCATCGAAATATTGCATATGTATGCCAAGCTAAGATTTGGGAAAAGTACTCGTCCCCTCTCGGTAGCATTTAACTCAATAATCTGATGCTATACTCCTATTTATCTCGAGGCAGTTTAAGAACTGCTGTTCGCGTCTCGCATCATAACTTCATTTTCTTGCCTACGATTACCAAATAATGCATTTAGTTCACTCATTAGTAAAAACTAATGCAAAATAAATAAATGATATACCGTGATATCGATGGTTGAAAGATATTTGACGATAAACAGTGATAGTGTCAGGATATAAACATCATTGGTTTTTAACCGTGTATTTTATTGTTTCAAATTTATTTAGACTATATTTATTTTTATTTCAGTTAAAGTATGTAGCAGGAAAATTGTGAAAGAATGAAGAAGAAGAAGTAAAGGAAGAAGAAGAAGGAGAAGAAGAAGAAGAAGAAGAAGAAGTAGAAGAAGAAGAAGAAGGGGTGGAGGAGGAGGAAGAAGAAGGAGGAGGGAAGAAGGAGGAGAGTGAGAGAGAGAGAGAGGGGGGGGGGGGAGAGAAACAAGACTGAAGTTGAAGATAAAGAAAGGGAAAAGGGTAAGAAGGTATATAAAGAGAAAAAAGGGCAGAAGAAAGTGTTGACGAGGATAAAAAATGATATGCATTTTTATTATTTCTTGTAAATATACATGGTAATGGTTTCAATAATTCTTTCATTTTCAAAGGCCTATCTTATCAATTTATATCCTTTTTAATGAAATAAAACAATACATCCTTTCATCCCAATTTCTCCAGTTTGAGTATATTATTTTGTTCTCGAATGAGACCTGTTTTTAAAATTCATTTTTCTCCGTTGTATCTATATTGCATTTGATAAATTTCCTGACAGTAGCCGGTTGTTACTCCAATGTTTAACGATTTAAAAAAAAATTCACTTCTCTCTTTTCTTTTAAAATACGTTTACACTTTTATCCTGATAATGCTATTTAAGGCATATGCTAACGTTGTAGACATGTAATTTAAAAAATATCAAAGGAGAGATGAAATATGTACATGATTGCCTTTCTGTCAACCTAAAAACTCTAAAACAACAAAAAAAAATCGAAAGAAATCCTTTCGATATACGTTATAATTGATGGTTTTGTGTAATTTCTATCGTGCCGATAATAATAGAACACATAAGTGTATGGATGAAATTAAGATGGTATTTCCGGTCACTTTATATTTCACTTTTTTGAAGCACTTAATAATGATTTTCGGACGCGATTTTTTCTGGGCTTCATTTTTGTAACATATCACAGGTGCAGGTGACAAGTGGGACCTCGCAGCTCAGATTTTTTTAAAGTAAAAACGCAGCTCAGTTTTTTTTAAGTCAAATCAATGTTAGCAAATACCTTTAAGTTCCCATTTATCCTGTGTGCCTCCACTCTATATTACCCCGGATTGGCTGTCTGTCTGTGTCTACCTCAGCCAATGTTGCTCAAAATTTACTTGATCTTTTTTAAAGAGATGACTCTTGCTTCCGTCAAGATACCAGCCATGGGATCAAGACATAACCAACAAGCTATGGTATCTTCCCTTTCTCTTATCTAAAAATGATTTAAAATCCTGTCAAATACCGCTGCAATCTAATTATTTGGAAGATAACGGTAGCGTTAGAACGCCACTATTGTATTCAGCCCAGGGGTGCGTTTGATAATTGGACGTAATTAGATGTAAATTGAAATAGGGTTGCGGGGCATATTCACCTTTATACCGCACCTGCATTAGTGGCGTACGGTAATCTCATTGTTGAGCATGATTGCGCCGCGTTAAAATCTTTTGTCAATAAATACATGCAGAATAAATCGCTTTCTTTACTGGAGGAAGTTGAGGATGTTTTGAAACGCGGATGTCACTCTACCAATATCAAGATAGCAACCGGAAAAGTGTTGGAAAATCTCTCTGGAAATACATAAATAAGAGCAAATAATTTTGTAAACACCCGGCTACTTTCAGGAAGTTTTTAAAATACAATATAGATAAGATAATCGTGGTGATCTTTTCCATCATCTCTTCCCGACGCACAGTGGGCCGGGACGAAACAAAAGTGCGCCAAAAGTCATTTTGGGCAATTTCAGATTTTAATTTTTGTCATGCCCAGCTGAAAGATAACACTTTGAAGAATACTTCAGCAAAATATTTCATTCTGGAATTAGCATAAAGGTTGTTAATTTCCTACCTCAAATCGTAAAATGTGACATTTTGCGAAATGTCACGTATATGACAACCTAGTTGAAAAACAGGCCATTTCACAGAAGGTTTTTCTTGTAGGAATCTGAAATGGCTCCCACATAATCCTGATATATTCTTTTTTCGTGTGAAAGGGTTCAAAGTAGATAAAAAAACACCTTTCAGGAGGTTTATAGGATGATTATTCCTCGAAATAGGCTGAAAATCCATGTTTTTGCATTTACATAAGAAACGTTTGGATTTCCGTGGATTTCCGTCTAAATTCTATAAGCATCATTTTTTTCGATGTCGATACCAAATTTAGCTGCCCGATTTTGCCCGTTTTCATGTTAGAGCCGATTTTACTTGACACAACACCCCCAAAACCTGCTAAAAAAACGGTCATTTTTATACCGCGCAGTCATCGTAGCGCACCGTATGGGTGTACATTGCCGTTCGCTTTTGCACGGCGAGGACGACTCCCCTTCCATTCCATGAAAATGACATAAATTCCGGGCATAATATAAATAAAATAAAGGTTGCTAACGCAAATGAGGGCTATACCCACAACTCTTCCAGAGATAAAACTGACTTGTAGAATAATTTCAGCCAAAAACCCTCCTCATAGTAATACATTCGTGGTGTTATACTCTGCGTTTTACACAAGTCAACACAGATTGATAGAAGCACGGTTAATATTTTTCAGATTTTAAAGTTTTTTTTTTTATATAAATCTAATTAATTATCATTTTGATGCCATAAAATTATTTTCGGCATCTCATACACACTTTTTAGGCATGCGTGAAGCATAAACCAACATTCACTCTGGTCAATCTTAAACTAGTACATATAACACAAAGTTTATATACTACACATTGTTAAGCGTAATTTGTCTTTTCACAGATAGGTTTTAAGTAGCCAATCAAAATTTGGTATCAAGGTGACGTCATATCGGCTTTAAATTATGTTCAGTCGATTCTACGCCCCAAATTACCCATAATCAACATGTTAAAGTAAAAATCTAACACGGAATATAATTTTGGCGCACTTTCAACTCATTCTGGCCCACTGTGTGACGTCCATTCATGCATGTGCTTTCATGACAGGTCTCAGTATTTTCATTCAGTGGGGGTAATGAGACAAAAGTTTTGAGCGGCCAAATATAGGCGTATCGGGCAAAAGCTATACAAATTCCACATTTTTAATACATTATTATTCATTTTTTTCATATTTATTTATTTTTTAGAGGGGGGCGACCAAAGGGGGCGACCCTAAGCCCCTATCTATGCGCCACTGTTTTCCTTCCTTGTCTATTCCCTACCCCTTCTCTCCCTAAAACTTAAAGATTTTGTTTTAGATAATGTGTGCAGCTTTTAAAGCCTAACAATTTCGAGGATCGTTTTGGGTAGACAAGAGCACCGTGGCATGGGCGGAAATCTCTCCCCAAAGGTATAGGGGGACGAAGGGCAGATCCAGGATTTTCCAAAGGGGGGGGGGGGGATATTTTCCCACGGAAAATTTGACAAGCTAAAAAAAGGTTATCACCCAAAATAAAAGGTCATTTCGTCCAAAATAAAATTGACAAGCAAAAAAAGAAAGAAAAAAAAATGGTTATCACAAAAAATGTAATGTCAATTCGTAAAAGGGGGGGGGCACACTTGGGTAATAAACGGTTTTTCTATTACACTTTTTTTTTACTATGGCTCTCAAAGGAGGGGGGGGGGGCACGAGCCAGCTTTTTTCCATCATAAAAGACCACAAATAGTAGGGAGACATTTGATGTTGTGTTCCCCCCTTTTCAAATGGTGGGGGGGGGGCGCATCCCTCCCGTCCCCCTCCCCCGGATTTCCGCCCATGGGCCGTAGGCTGGCTTTCATGAAAAAGATGACACATTTTAAAAGGTCAACCCAAATCAATTTAAAATAATTTATCGCACAAAATTTATGACAATAATAAAAGACAAATTCTGAATCATGCAGGGCCCAAACCCACGCGATAAAAACACAAACATGCTCATTCCCGTGACTCCTCCCTGATTGCAGTCCGCCCTTCCTATATCTGTCTTGATGCAAATTTTATGCCGTATACTAGTAGTTGTCTATAGCAAAACAACAGGCACATGTATAAAACGCCATACGAGTAGACCCTTTTTATTTTCAAATTCGAATTCAATTCGGTTTTATTACAAAATACTCATAAAAAAGTCCGGAGACTAACAATGTGAGTTCGCAATGGAATATAATTATAAAAACAACAACATTTAATCAACAAAATAATTTTATCATCCATTATTTTGTCCAATTACACAGAACAAAAATAAACTTTGTTTTTGAAATACATGTATATTGACGTTATAACATTAAAACCACTACTTGGACCCAACACGCATGCTCACACGTGACATACATTCCCATCACATCCAACGGATTTGTACAGTCAGAAAAAATGAGAGGGCGGAACATTGGGTATGGATAAAAATTTCTCGCGAGCAAGCGAAAATTTTGACGTCTTCAGATTGAGACTGAAAAGTTTGTGATTGATTCCGGGGATTGATTTCGTCCATCACCTAAGAGTTTTTGACATAAAATCACCCCTATCGTGGTGCTTGGTACCCAACCCCGGGGGGGGGGGGGAGGGGGCAGTTCCATTCACGATTGGCTACCATGTGTGACCATGGGTTTCGAAAAGCACCCTTAACAAGTATTTTCCATGTTCTGAAATTGCACTCCTTAACAAGTATTGGCGTGTGAAACCCTATACTCTTACAAAGTATTTGAAACAAAATGGTACCCTTGACAAGTCCCCCTGAGTCACGGATGTGATCACGGACGTCGGCCTTACCTTTACTTTCGTTGGGTTTAGTACCACCCCACACACCTCGCTCAAATCGGACCATCAAACACGTAATGTTGGGGCAAAAGTGAAATTTTAGTCTTTTTATACCCTCTCAAATTGAACCGTAAACACGTAGTTTTGCTAACGAAATATATACCTTTTTTTTAGTGTTTTTACGTATATACGTAACGTGCCCTATCTTGAAAAAGAGATCCTTTTTACGTGTTTTTGGGTCACTCATGGTATCCACTCGTCAATGGAAGTGCCCTCCCCTCCGGGGGGGGGGGGTACCCAGTGGCGTAGCTACGGGGGGGCCTGGGGGGGCACGTGCCCCCCCTGAGATTTGGTGTGCCCCCCCAGGTGCCCCCCCAGAAAAAATTGGCAGAGCAAAAAAAAAAAGGAAAGAAAAAAGGGAGAAGAAAAGAAAAAAAGAAAAAGGAAAAGAAGAAGAAAGACAGAAGAAAAAAAGAAGAAGAAAATTAGAGGAGGAAGACGAGTGAATGAAATAATGTAATTAAAAAAACAAATCTTTTTATGTTACTATATAAAATTTTTGCTGGCGCTTCGCGCCAGAATTGCCTGTTCGATGAGATTCATATCTTGCTCAATAGGCTGATATGGAGCAAGTTTTGAAGTCAATATGCAAAACATATTTTAGCTCGACATCGAGCTTTCATTATTTTTTTTCATTTACAAATTTAAGTGCTCTGTAAAATGTCCGTTTTATGGTCTACATATATCAGCATTTTAAGCTCACGCTGCGTGGTCACATTGTTTGATTTGCGAAGTTCATATTGTCTACGTGTATTCCATAATGTTCCATTAAACAAATGTATTCAGAATGCCCAGATTCTAGGTCTACATCTACAACACGCGCGATAGCCTGCATGTTCTTTATTTAAAATGTACATGTACTTGAATTATCCAGTTTCACATCAGAATATCAATAATTGTCTGCTCACGCTTCACGATCGCATTATTAATGATACCCAATTGACTATATCCTATTTATGATTTACAAAATATGAATAGAATGTCTCGCTTTTAGGTCTAAAATCTCAATTTTCTTCCTCTCGCGCTTCGCGCTCGCATCAATTGTTTAGTTACATACCTATCCCATTTATTAATACAAAAAGTGCTTAGAATGACCATATTTTATGTCGGAATGTAAAAAAAAATTTGCTCGCGCTTCGCACTCGCATTATCGAAATATATACCGTCTTCGTGGGTAACTGTAAGCAGTCCTTAACAGGTCCCTTTTCGATAATGCTAGAACAGTTGATGAAAAATTATGTTCGCGCTTGGCGTTCGCAGTAGCCATCTAGTTACATACGAATCTTGTTTAGGATCACACATAACATTGCCCAGAAAATTAAATTAAAAATACATGAAAGTAAAAAAAAAAATCGCTCGCGCTTCGCGCTCGCACTTTTTATCAGGCTTATGAGATTATTTCATGTTTATGTTGTTTTATAAGAATAAAACTAAGAAGTGACTGATATAGGTGAAGATAATTTTGGGCCCCGTCCCCTATTGGCGAAAGTCGGATCCGCCCTTGTGACACATACACACACACACCGGAAAAATGGTCGGTGCCCCCCCTGAAAAAGCAAGGACCCCCCAGTGCCCCCCCGGGAAAAAAATCCTAGCTACGCCACTGGGGGTACCCAAGGCATTTGCCCAACCAACCGCCGCCTTATAATGAGACTGTGGTTTTGGGTGATGTCACTTCACAGATCAAGAGTGATACACTTGGTACATTCTTTTCGTCCGTCGAATTTTAAGATGGTCGGTAGCTGGCGCTCTTTCATCAAAGATTATGGACTACTTGGCATCGACAATGAATTATCAAGCATTTTCATCACCGTGTATTATCGAAAGTTCTGTAACTGTGAATCGCAGTTACATCATAATAATTTTTTTTAAGTTGAACAATATCAAATCGTAATTTCCAGATGAGTCATAATATGAATAATCGAAACACCTGGATCACAAATAACACTTCATGTGTATAGGCCTTAACTCTTAAAAAATGACTGATGGTCAAAATAACCGTGCGTTTGTGAAATGTGTCCGACTTACCAAAATTGCCAAATCTACCAATTCTTGTTAAAATCTACCAGAATTATGGTTGATATTTTACCATTTTGTTTCGGTCAGACACATATTCCCAAACAGCTTGGTTGCTTTGAGTAATATTTTTTAAAGACTGCATCGAAATCAATGGATCTGACATCCAAAATGTTTTATTAAATTATGCTGCAAGTTTATACATATTGAGAAATAATAATCTCCCAGTCACAGACGACCAGGGGCCCGTAACACAAAGGTTAGTGATCAATCGTACGCTTGATTTTCACGATTGATTGTACATTGTAGTTAATGGAATCAATCGTCGAAAAATGTTCTATGATCATTGCTAAGCTTTGTGATACCGGACCCCTGATCGTATACTAGTACTCGTTTCCCTCACTAAAAGTTTTCTATGAAATGATTAGAAGGGCTAGTATAAAGCAACAACAAGTTCATACACATTGCTTTAAATTTAATTTAAGAATGCAGAATTAATACGAAAGATTGAAAAATAATCAGAAATATCAAGACTATATATGTATATATTTTAAAGTTCCTGTATTAAACGGGATAAAATAGATTATATACATGTACATATCCATGGACCTCCTACTGTGTTTGAACGTTGTCACATCTCAAAACTCATTTATCAAATTTGTTAGCTTAAACAAAATGTTACATAGTTTAACAATTTATTCTATCCTTCACTGATTTGCAATGTATTACTGGCTTCCAAATATTATGATGCATCATACACACATATCATAAAGGTAATGCTCATCAATATGAATGATGATGACTAAAAATTTCACACAGCGCACCTCTGCGTGAATCCTAAATTTATATTTTTTCCAAGATTGCGATCTCTCACGAAATGCTTGGCAGGATACCAGTCGCTTTTCATCATTTAATTAATTCATCTTTTGGAGAGGTCTTGATTTCTTCCTCGTTATGGCTTGAAAATGATTACTTCCTATAAAGGAAACTGCATGGTGGGAGAGGGGGAAGAGAGAGAGAGAGAGAGAGAGAGAAGGGGGAGGGGGCGAGAGAAAGATAAGGGGGGGGGGGGGTACATGAGATTACGGTCTTGGAATTTAACATGTAAACTACTGTATAGTTTTTATTAAGACTCTTTATCAGGTCACTTGTCAGCGTTTGATGAGTTAATATTATCATTATCATTTTTTAAAATAGAATTTTAGAGTGGTCACCACTATGTTTCATCATCATCATCATCATCGTCATCATCACCATACCACCACCACCAACACCACCATCACCACCACCACCACCATCACTACCACCACCACCACCACAACCCACTGGGCAATTTGTTACCGATTACCAATTTTACCGGTTATTACCGGTAATATCACCCGGAAATTTGAGTAACACCAAATATTACCGTTATTACCATGTTATTACCGAAATTATAATTCCTGTTGATACCTGTTACTGTTATCACCCTGATGAAACCTACATTTACCTAGTTACAACAGGGTGATGAGGGGTAATAAGGGTAATGTTGAATGACTTTGATTGGTTATAACATTGCAAACTTTAGTAATAAGAGCAATCTTACAGCAATCCCAGCGAAATTTTCAAAGTCCAAAAAATTACTGTTATCACCCTGATGAAACCAACATTTTACCCAGTTACAAACAGGTTGATAAGGGGTAATGGGTAATGTTCAAACGCTTCCATTCCCAGACAGCAAAGTATCTGGATCACATACGGTTCTTATCTGGGATATCTGGGTCCGATATGGGCCCACATGGAACCCAGATGAAAACATATACTTGAACCCACATGGTGCCCAGATAGGACTCAGATGGAAACGAGACCTCCAACCCATGCGGAACCCATTAATATTGGGTAAATGGAGTAATATCAGATGGTAATATCAGGAAAATGCTGGGAATATTAGTTACTCATGAATATTCATTACTACAATAAATGGCCAAAATTTTAGCTAATATAGCTGTAATAATTAATGTGTTTATGTTTATGCAATTATTCCACCCAGAAAATTTTCAGAAAAATGTGTAGTTTATATATCATATTAGTCATAATCATGACATTAATTTTAGAAAAATGTTTTAGGGTTGAATAATTGTTAACCATAATTTGTCAAGTGTTGTAAACTCGCTCAATATATAGAAGTAAATGACAGGGTTTGGTGGATAGGATTAGGATTAGGATGTAGGATTTTAGGATAGGATAAGATGATATGGCTTAGAGTATGGAGTTGTAAAAATGTGCTTCAATGACCCTAATGACACTAATTGTTTTTTTGATGAGCCGACATTAATTGGGTAATATTGGGTAAACAGAGTAATATGAGGTGGTGATATCATTAAAATGCTGGAAATAGTAGTTACATCATACTGAGAAATATTGGGTAAATGGAGTAATATCAGGTCCAGGTAATAAGAGGGAAGGATTGGTCTACTATTTCCCTGTTATTACCCACTGTTGTTACCGTAGTAATATCCATGTTATTACCTGTTACAACCCGGGTAATGTCAGGTAAAATGCCCAGTGGGAATCATCATCATCATCATCATCATTATCATCATCATCATCATTCATGCATACAGCTTCTCATCGGATCCCAATTTTCCAACCATATCACGTGAAAAAACAGGCACCCTAGCACCGGACCAGTAACCATCATACACCACCACCACCACCCACAACAAAAACATGTACGACCCCCACCACCATGCACCCACCCCAGCAACCACCACCGTGGACCACCACCAACCCAACCCACCACCACCACTACCACTACCATCACCACCACCACCACCACCACCACCGCCGCCGCCAACACCGCCACCACCACCGCCGCCACCACCACCGCCGCCGCCGCCGCCGCCGCCACCACCACCACCACCACCACCGAACCATGCACCGCGACTTTCCTTACTACGACGAAACTACAAACATTATGCTAATCATATGCTATCTTGCACCACCACCACCACCTTAGTTTCACCCTCTCTCCTTACATGACGAATTAACGACCACACCCAGAGACCACACCCATCACCTTCACCCCCTTCACCATGCATGCTCTCCCCCCTCCCAGATGGAAATTAACAGGGAAAAAATCATGAAGAAAGCGGCACGCACTTTACTAATGAAAATAAAAATCGTTGAAAAGTCTTAGCAGGGCAACAGCCCCATGTTCTTGACTCCTTGCATTCATTCATTTCTATTGTGTGTTTAATTGTTTTAAAACAAAAATTGCAAATTTTATTTTTACCTTTTTACTTCAAACGAGCTCGCGTCGATCAAAGCGGTACATGTCGCGTGTGTACAGTACAGTGCCTACAGTGTATGCAGTGCAGCATGCATGTAGCTCTAGCGCGCGCACCATCACGATATCTGAGTTCTGACCAATTTGAGACGTGGACTTTGTTTGAACACAAGTCTCCTCGGAAGATTGACGTTTAATGGTAAGATGGTGTTCTTAATGGTATTTTTAAAGCATGTGTTATATCTGTCAATGGTATTCTAGAAACCAATCTGCTGAAATGGCTGTGTTTTACGTGTGAATGTTTGTGTCTTGTGAGAATGAAACCACTGGCTGTCACTTGCCTTTTGCGGATTACCACGAGCTCCCACCCCTCTCGGCCTGGCTTCGTCGTTTGCTATGCAGACACCACCACCTTTCAGCTCGGCGGCCTTAAAATCGCGTACTGTTCATGTGCATAGGACATGGTGATCGACTACCTCGAGTAAAGTTCGTGCAGGCTCCACTTCACTACCGCTACACTACGCTCCACCTACCCGAACTTCGGGACCGTGAACTCGATTCCAAGAATCAGTGGAATATTTTCCCAAACTCTTACTCTTAGAATATTTCTGGCATTTTCTGAGCCATCCAATGTATATAAATATTTATGCTGTTTGGCCTAGCCAGGCGGCTTCTAGTTCTAGAGAGTAAAAATCATTTACTAACGTAAGGTTACTCTCATACGAAGCCAGGCCTTCTATCTCATAGACCCACACAAAGGAAGCCAAAACCTGAAACTTTCACCCCCGAGATTTCTACTTTCCTTCTAAAAGATCTGGCTCTAAATCATGTACATGAGATAAAACTTCATTTCCGACATTTCTACGCTCTCGTTGTTATTTTTAAAACAAGAATTCATCAAAAAAATGAAAAAATATTGTGAAAAGACGGAAGAGACTTGCCCGATGTTTACGCCGCCATCTTGTCTCTTATTGTACTTCCCCAACGTTACGCGACGCTCGCACTTAGCACTTGGGATGAGTGAATAATCCATTCACCAGCCATGATTGTGTCACCAAAAAAATCTATTGTATTGTTCGAAATAGATTTGAAATTTTGCCCAATTGGTCGTGGACCCAGCACCCACTGTGCAGTGCCAAATGGATGTTGCTCTAAAGCTATCCATGTTTATTAATGCCAAACACGTTAGCAGCAACTCCCATCTTTTAACTTCTTTGATCTGACGTGGCCGGGGCTTCTCTCTCGTCCATCCGGATGTGAAACGTATGCTCTACCAGCTGAGCCAATTCACCACCGGTACTGATCTACTTGTGTATAAAGAAGGATATTAATTTGTGAAAAAAAAACATTGTTACATGTATGTAATTTTTGTATTTGTAATGAGATGAATGTTTATTGCTGGATTGTTTTGATTGTCATTTTCACCTAAAATATATCATGTGTTCAACAGTGCGAATTGTCCTCGGCTCAGACTCCTTAATAACGAAGTGTAGATCTGTGTTATAAAATATTTGACGCGTTTTTTTTATACCACTTACCAGGACCAAGATGCAAAACAGTACTGTTATTCTGATCTTATGAACCTGTTTTCACATGAACAATGTATGAATACATGTACATGTAAATAATAAATATTATAATATAGGGTGTTGCTTGAACTTTAATAATTCACAATAGCCTCTATGGCTTTCTGAAATGTGCTCAACCTCTTTATATAGACAGGTTAAACTGAATACCCTATTAGTAAAATAATTTAGTTTTCAGTCAGTGAATTGCAACTGCTGGTCCCTAGCAAACCGCCATACATAACTGTATGTACAATAATAATTTTTACTTTGATTGTTGGCATGAACAGAAAGACAATTTCTGTGGTATGACAATGACAATTCTTGAATTTGGTAGCATTGTCACTTTGTCAGGTAGTCCCAAAGTTTTCCAATCAGGACATTTATCATTGAACTAATAGATAAGCTGCAATTTTATTGTCTCGTGTGGAGTAAGGCTTACACACTCTGGTACTTAGAATGTGAACAAAATTTCTGCATTCCTAGAAATGTTGAGCAATGTTTGTGAATACACTGTACAAAAGATAAATTTTTCTATTTGAAATGATTGAAACATTATGTCATTTTCATAACTGTACATGAACATGTACATGTTTGTATCAGGGGCCATTTCAAAATTGTTCTACAGCCCTTTTGTATGACTACGGTGTCACTTGTGGAAATCCTTTGTTCATTTATGGTTAGAAGGTTAACTCTATTGTGTCTTCTATGGATAACTGGTTGTATTGGTTCTATTTCACACAATAGATGCTGGTTTAAGCTGTGTAAACAAATGTTTTTTATGGGTGAAATGTTACAGACTGTAATTTGTTTGGTTCTATTGTTTCCTGGTGGATGTACTGTATAGTAGTCTGCTTGTTCAGACTCTAATTGGTACTCCAATCTTGATCAAGTGGGTTTGTTGATTGGTTAGACAGGTCAAGTAATAGTTCCATCTTTTGTTTTATTCATTTTGATAAACTGAGAGCTCTCCCTAATATTGTAACCCGCAAGTGAAAACCCAAACCGTACCGTCCCGTATAATCCAATAATTTGCAAGCGGGACCCGCTGACCCGTCGGGTTTTAACCCGCAAGTAAATTTATCTTTGAAAAATGAAAATTATGTCTGCAATCCCCACACTATACAGGCACAAATCACGAAAATATATGCCAACTACTAACCTAGCCTAGAGTGAATTTACTTACAATTTGCAAATTCGCCTTTTATTCCGGAGAGAAAATGTTTTTTGGGGTTACTTTGTACCCGAAATGGGTCGGCTCTGATCTCGTAATCGAAAGCATTGCGCAATTAACTCCTCGGATCGGAGCCGCAGCTCAGCGCGCGCTAGCTACATGTAGCCCAGGCTGCCCAGCAAATTCGATGTTCAGTTTCCCGTCGCCCGCCCGCGTTATGAAATTTGGACCGCCTTTAAAAATCTAATTCTGAAAATAATTCATTATTTTACTATTTTGACATAGATCTAGATTCAGAACTGATATAAAACATTAATATAAGCTTTTCAGTCACAATTACTTGTATATCATGTAAATACCTGTAATTATTTTCTTGTTTTTTTCTTGTGAATGGAATGACACTGCATGCTCAACCACACCTCGAGCGATGTTCGTGCAGGCTCCACTCAACTTCACTTCTGCTACACTACGCTCTACCTACCCGATGTAGCGGGAGTGAAGTGGAGTGGAGCCTGCACGAACATCGCTCGAGGTTTGGTCGAGCTACCTCAATAAATCCCATAGTCTAGTAACCTTGCATTGGTGAGTTGTCATACGGCATATCAGACAAAAAAATCATCAAACAAAACTCAATCTGTTTTACAAGGCCGACGGGAGGCTCACGCACGTACGCATTGGTGCTTGTACTAGCTAGCCAGTCTGAGCTCTGTCTCTCTGCCAGAGCTCTGGGGGACAATTCGCTCTGTAAAGGCCTCAATGATGGTGATTTTATGTTTCAGACAGAGTTTATATTTCGGGAATATTATTCAAAACTGCCAATAAAGTTAGATGATTTCTTCATTGTCATGTATATTTAAGTTATTAATGAGTTCATTCTCACCAAATTTAGACTCCCCCATAGAGAAATGCAATTTTCGTGGAGATCTGCGTTTTCAAAGAACATCAGGAAAAGTTAGGGTATGTGGGCCTTTATTACATGGCCAAGTACTGGAATTAGATGGAGTAGAAATTATATATTGAATTCATTTATATCCAAGTTCAACTCATAGTCACACCCACACAAACACACCCACATCCAAGATTCTAAGCATGAAAAAAATAACTTTAAAATCATGCAATATTAAACAATAAGTAATAATTAATTTAATAAGTGAACAGGGATTCCTCAAAATACAAAAACGTAGCATTTGAAAAGAGCCCCCGAAATGAAAAAAGTAGCCTCCAAAATGGTAGAAATGGAGACCCTGAAATATTACAAAAAAATGAAAATGGAACCCCCGAAAAAAAATGATTGATTTGCTCCCTGGCTTCAAGACAGTTCCACAGAATAAAAGTGCGTTCAAAGGTTACAAAAGGTCAAACTTTCATCTTCTGGAAAATAATTAATAATGAAATCCTCATTATGAGCTGGAAAAAATGGGACGGGAAACTCGACATCGAGTTTCATTGGCCTATGCGATTGCTTTTTACTAGACTGTGCTGCGCTGCACTGGCGCGCGCTCCTTCTTCGAAAGAGCAACTCGATGTATTTATGTCGAACTGGACTCAGTCCTGTTCACTGTTCACAAGACAAAAATACGCCAGCATTTTTTTAAAAGGAAATATCTACGTCTCTAAAAGAATCCGCCACGTAAGAAGCACATGATCCTAACTCAATTTTCATTGTTAATGTTTTTATTATGCGTCGTTACTTCTCCCTTTTTTTTCGCATGACGGTCTGCGGGTTTGAGAATGAACTCGGCCCGGCCCGCAACCCGCGATCGGGGGCATACCGGCAGGTTAACCCGTACCGCAACGGGTGCGGGTTACAACATTAGCTCTCCCATGTTCACAAGCTACAGTTACTACAAAATAGCTCATTTTTAATAATCGTCTGTATAATTAAAATTCAGACCATTTGTTACTAACCTGGGGTTTGCGCATCGCCATTATGTGCCAACAAACTACCTTCATGTACATTGTAGGATGGTATATATGCAGAGTGCACGTTTAGTATCAATACATTGCTCTACACAGAGGAATTAATTTTAACAATGCAAGTCAATAAACAATGTTTATAGTTGCTCTATATGCCGATGCTTTTTTGACATGATAATTTGATTATTATTATTTTTTAGTTGCATTTTTGTGGTGAAATTTTAAAGTTAATTTGCTGTAAAATCTTTGTTTTTATGACAGTAAACCTCCCTGAAAATGTGAATGACAGGTACATTACATTTAGCCTACACAAGGTGGAGATTTTTGTGGCAGAATTTTAGTTGATTTGCTGCAAAATCTGGGATTTGCTTTGATGACAGTACATGTACATGTACACCTCCCTGAACACACCCAACACATTTTGTTCAATATATGTAAAATGTATACAAATTCATTAAAAATTGGAAAATGTTTATCATCGAGAGGTTGCTCTTAAAATGCTTTTTCTACACTGCACAATGTCTCCTTCCTTAATTTTTCTAATTAAAGGAATTAAAGATTTCACTCCAAACAAACTTAAAAAAGGGTTCAAACGCACTTAAAAAGGGTTCTCTTTATTTGGATCTGTTTGATCTTCTGTTAAAGAATTATACTACTTCACATAGTTCAGTAGACAATAATTTCGGTAGACCTGTGAGTTCTACATTACTTGTACGTACAGGTATAGGTACATGTATGTAGGTGTGAGTTCTCCGAGCTTCAGCCTTTATTATAGATTCCTGCATGTACCGTACATTGTACAAGTTGGCCTAATTGCACAAGAGTCCCATTGTAGGCAACAATGTACATGCACCGTACATGAAAGCTTTCATACTGTACAAGCATCACATGATTTTCACAGGTTAGAAATATTGATTCTATATAGGGGATGTAATCAACACAGTGACCAGAGACCATCTGCTCCCAACTCTGGTATACATGTAGAAAGCTCTGTTCATGACTACTACTGTCAGCTCAATGAGCTAATCCAATCCCCATTCACTAATGGTCTAAACAGATTTATATGTTGTCAAAATCTTTTCCTTGGTTGTGCTAAATACAGATGAAGAACTGTATTGTACTAACTATATGTATTGTTTAAGCATTCATTCTGTGATGCAAATGTAATAATAGAACAAAGATACATGCCTAGTTGCCTACAACAGTGAACATTCTAATAGTACAAATGTAGACCCACTTTAATGGTGGTCGCTATCTCATGGCATTACAATTTTTTTTTTTCAGGCTGAGTTAGTGGTCTAAGCAGGGTGCTACATAAGCACTTGCCCGATTGCCCGGGGCAAATAAAAGTGAGAGTCGGGCAAGTGTTTTGAAGTAAAGACCAAGCAAAATTCTCACAGTAGAATGACCAAAATTAGGGTCGATATGATATGATATAGACCCTAAGTTTGGTCATGGCAATAACAAGGTAGATCAGTTCTTGTCAAAAGAGAGAAAAAGGTCAATGGTTTATAAAACCGCAATACTTTCTTTTGAAGAGGTAAAACTTTTTTTTTCAAGGTTTTTTTCGGGCAAGTGAAATAGGTTTCTGGGCAAGTACATTTGAACTATTTAAAAATTTACTTGCCCGACTGAGCAAGTGCCTCTGAAAAGTTATGTAGCACCCTGGGTCTAAGTTAAGCCAAAAGTGAAGGAACATCAATGTAATAACAATCTGACATTAGTAGATCTTTGAAAATAAACTAAATGTTTATCAAATATAAGAAATGCGAAATAACACAAGATTATATGGACTTTCTATTTGCAAGATCGAGTTTCGAAACACTTATCATTTGAAATTAGTGGTGAACGGAAGTAGTGTTTTTCATGATGAGTGGTGGGCTATGCATACAACCACCACTTTTATGAGTAGGCTATTAAAGGACAAGTAGGCCAACATGTATTTTCTTCTTTTGCACAGCAAAATTCTAGGTACCGGTATACATGTAGGCCCTGCATGCATATGTAGAGAGTTTGTCGATTTTAATTTGAGTACGGTAATTTTCCAAATGAATG
Source organism: Lytechinus pictus (assembly GCF_037042905.1). Lineage (NCBI taxonomy): Eukaryota > Metazoa > Echinodermata > Echinoidea > Temnopleuroida > Toxopneustidae > Lytechinus > Lytechinus pictus. The sequence goes on from NC_087256.1 coordinate 19,496,844, forward strand.
TGTGCTACCAATTTTACGCTGTACAAGTATAAATTCCACTAATGTACCTCTTTGTATGTAGTCAGTCATCTTTTCATGGATGATGAATAAAATTACAGTATAAAGATGAATTATCTTGACTGGGAATATGTGGGAGTATTTTATTATTGTTCAGGCTAGACGGAATGTGTTTATTCACTTTTCGAATGATGATTTCAATTGTCTGGTTCTTCCTTTGTTATATGGAGGTGCTCTGAGAGGTTCATTGTGTGGCTAATAAATTGTCAGCATCTGACATTCATTGTGTTTTATGCATGAATGAGTTTTTAATAAAGAAAAAGTAATTTCATGTGCATAACATGTATACATGTACTTTGTTTTCTAAGATTAATTTTCGTTTTGATAGTCACCTAGAGTTTCATATGATAGGCCCCTACATGTACATGTATGTGTTTTGATAGTCAATTAGAGTTTCATATGATAGGCCCCTAGATGTATGTGTTTTTTCCTTTCATTTATGTGCATTATGTTATGATTAATTGGTGAGAAGCGATTATAACTGGCTATTAAAAACAAGTGCCTTGCCTTTATACATGTCTTCATACTGGTTGATCCATTAATTAATATTGAATTGTAGAAGCAACTAGCAGGAAGCATTCTTGCAGGTGCTCAGAACTTGGCAGAACTTTCCTGTGAATGTGCCAAGCATGCCTTTGATTTGATTTCTATGCCAGTAATACACTGTCGGACTATCCTTAATCCATAAACTTGGTGTATACATTCACATGAAAATGTTTTAAAAAAATTTATCAGGGAATAATATTGCTTAACAGATTTGATTAGCATTTTTGGTCATTCACTTTAAGAGAAAAAATCTTGACTGACGCGCTTTTGTCACATGCAAAAATTGTTATTAAACCCTGGCAAGAATGGGATTAAGCTTTATTAGCCCTCTTTCTTTTCTCACAGCATTTATGTGAAGTGGGCTAACCCCACAGTCTATAGTAAGGAAACATTTGGCCCTGCAAAATAGCAGAGCTAGCCAAGCAAGTGCAGTGTCAAGCGTGAAAGTCCGGGGATAAGAGTCTGCTCAGCCAAGGAAGGTGCTAGGGCAACGGAGCCAGTGCTGTGTCCAATCAGAGATAAGCGCTCATGAATGGCTACTGAATATTGTGCGAGAAAAGCAAGTATTTTTTCAGCTTTGGTTTTTAGGCAGAAAATTTGACCTGTGAGAAAAGGAAAAAATTACATGTAGTTATAGTACAGGGTTAAAGGATAGTTTTATAGTGATAGATACTTGTAGTCGTTTTCCCCTGAAGTCCTCGGCCAGGAAGTGTTACTCGGGGCTGACGAGAGTGGTGGTATTATTTATAATTTGAGGGGTTTGGGTTTTGGGAGGGCCTTTGTAGTTTGTTTTTGAAGATTCAGAGCTTCTTGGGGTGACAATTTCTTTAATTCGCTGTTAAATTGTGTTGTTGATATGAAGGCTGACTTTACCTTGCATTGTTCATCGTGAGAGCGTCTCAGTTGTGTTTCGTTCTTTGAGGCATATTTTGTAGATCTAGGTGGAGTTCTGCATGTAGAAGCTAATGAGGCGAAGATTTTTCCTTCTGTCCTCTAAGGAGTTCCAGCCCAGTGTCTCCAACATATCTGCAACGCTGGATTCTATACCGTACTTCTCCAATACAAATCGGGCAGCTCACCTTTGTACCATTTCCAGATATTTGTGAGAAAAGCCTAAAATACATGTACATGTAGTTCTGTTCAGTTCTGTGTAAAACCTGCTACTCAATGAATTGTTGTGCTAATTGGCCTAGAATCTGGAGATTAGCACCCTCTGGATGATTGAGAACCAGTACAAGTAAAAGTGGCTCAGCAGGTGTGATCAGGTGTTTGGCAGCTCTAATTGACATGTCCTGTTAAGACCTTTAATCAACAGGATTAAGGCAGGATTCTAAATATTACCTGTCTACAGTTGTGTTCATACAATGTTCAAAGTATGTTTGGTTGAACGAAGGACCGTTCTTCAAATCATGGACCTATTAGGTCCATGTTCAAATGGACTGGGCCCATGATTTAACTACCGGTAGCCAATGGAATGGAACTTTTTGGAATTTATTGGTTGGTTTGACTGAAAACCTGTTGAAGTATATTTTACAAGCCATAAAACTACCCTACATGTACTTCCACTATGATCTTCAGTTGTACCACTTCTACATGTACAATGTAGTTCTATTAAACTGATGTTCCATTGGATAAATCTACTTTTAATACAGTGCGTATCAAAAAAAAGTTTACACTTTGAAAAAGCCCTGGAAATTAAAAAGTATACAACATGTGGGTAATTCTTTCACATATAATCTTAGGTTTGGGTCTCATCTATCCAATGAAAGTAAAAGTTGTGACAGAATGTTACACTTGAGTGAGCACTGTCCATTTTTGTAAAGCTTGCAGAAATCTGTTTGCGCAGATATGCTCGTTTTCACGCTGTGTCAAGGGGAAAGGGCGAAATCAAATTTACCCTGCGAAACATTTCTCAAACATTTCCCATGCACTTTTAGTCAATTGAAATAAAACAGATACATTCAAGCATTTTGTAACAATTTTGCCACCCAAATTGAAATTACAACACTTAGTAAGCACAACCTTTACCCTTTTTGTGCCAGCTGGATCTGAGGACATAACTAAATCTGAACAAAAGTTTATATCAGACACCTCCAGCATTTTTTGACTAAGTTTTTATCATTTAAAGTGGGTTTACATTTCATTTTTTATTTAATACTTGTTTCTCCACACCCTTTCCAAGCTTGACAATGAATAACAAAATGAAAATCAAGCCTAAGCCATTTCATGTAAATCACAGCTCAGTGTAAAGCAAATATCGTCACGATGGCCTCGATGCATGTGGGGGAGTGGGGTGGGGCGCAATGCACTCTTAAAGTGTTTTGGGCAAGGAAACAAGTTAAAAAGGTAAAAGATATCTTCAAATCAATTTTACTAGCTAAATTCAACGTGTTCTTTATTATTAAGGTTTACTATTATACGCATAACTACATGTATTTCAAAATTCTGCGCAAATCATTTTTCACTAACTTTTCAAAAGTAAGTGGTGCTCACTCAAGCAGAAATATTTTTCGACAGTTATTTCGTCATTTGCTTAAATGGATCTGTACCAATGTTAAAATGTGGAAAAACCTTCAGGATATTACAAATGTATAATTTTACAGGATTTTTTCTAAGTGTAAACTTTTTTTTGATACGCACTGTATAATATCATGATGATGAGACTACTGTACATACTTGAACATGTCCTTTCATGTACATGTACATACTAGGCCTCGAGGCCGACATCTAAACATGTACATGTATCATGCAACACCAAAGTTATAGATTGAATGGAGAGATGACTTGCGAGCTGCAGTTTCCTTCCCAAAATGTTGGCCACTATTTCTATGATGTGTGCATATTTGCCAATGAAAATACAATAGCTTCCAGTTCAGGCAGCACTGGAGGGTGTGTTGCCTTTGAGGAGCTCTGAAAGAAGAATAGGGTAAAAATGCCTGAGGGTGCATGTATATAGGCTAAATGTCAAAGAACTCCTACATGTATTAACAAAATATGACCTTGGTGGTATGGATGTATTTAGTTTTCTTAATGTTTGAAAACCTGTGAGTCACAACTGAATAACCGTGCATGGCACTGCCTGTATACCTGAAGAATTATTCTGTGGTTTGGAATGTTCCCTTCGCTATAGAGAACTACATGTAGGAAGGATATTAACTAGAGTGGTGTTTCGTAAAGCTGTCAGAAGTTATGCACGAGTTTACACACGACTGGCGACACTTTCTTATGCTCTTCATGAGATTTTCAATGATTTGAAATATGATCTATTTGGATTAAAATTGTGGTTGTTGACAATCTTCTGAATGGAAAGTTATTATGTCATTGTCAAGATTGGATTACATGTACGATAGAAGAAAGGTCACTCCCATAAGGGCGATTCCATGCTAGAAAAATCAGCAATTTTCACAACATTTTTCAACCTGCTGCCCAAACGAACGAAGAACTTCAATTTGCTTGGTGGTAATATTAAAGTACTACTGGGTAGACATGCAAAAAACTGACAACCAACAAAAATATGTTGTCCATAGGTGAATTAGAGCTTAAAATGTTGCGTGTCGTACGGGACATTTCTGCGTCCCGTACGACACACATTTTCACCTATAATTTACCCATAATCAATTTTTTTTGTGTTGGTTATTAGTTTTTCACATGACTACCCACTATAGCTTTATCATTGACAACAAAGAATATTTTATTGCTCAAACATTCGGCTAGGAAACTAGAAATTGTTGTCAAAATGTCCCGTACGACACGTATGGAATCACCCATAACGGTAAAACAGGGGAAATCTACATTATGTATTGGATCTCGCAAATGATGTGGTCACCAGTTGTGCAGACATAATTGCTTATAAAACAGACAGCTTTATGAAATGCTTCCATACATGTAGGTGTTCTGTGGAAATTACCAAACTGAGCTCTGTTTACAAGCGTTTCTTTTAATAATTTAAAGAATATTCAATTTCACCTTCAATATTTTTTTATGATAGAAATTTCAAAACAAATTCATGCTTTTGAATGGATTTATGGCCCTCAGAAGTGTTCTTTGAGAACAGTTAGCTGTTTACAGGTGAACTGCAGAACTTGTCACAGGAGTCAATGTGCCATGAATAAAAGCTGTGGTTTTTAGGTGATTAATGGTGTGATGAATCTTGTTGGCAAGTGGGTCATGAACTGCATCCCTGTCTTTTACCCCCTGTTCGAAATGTTAATATTGCACTTGTTGTGGTCTTACATTATGTTCGCATGCTTACTAATCTTTGATGTCATGGTGGTCTTGACAAGAACCTTGGAAAGCTTGTTCAGAGATTTAGAAGTTTTAATCATCAGAAACTTCATAATTTATAATTTCCATGTCTGCTTCAAGTGAGTTCAAGTTGATTGAATGAAATAGCATTTAGTACAGATACACAAACGTGTATGGAATTTACTAATTGTTTGCATTCTACTTTGAAACAGCGATGTGTCAATTCATTTTTAAGCCTATAGATACTTCCAGACAAATGGTAGGGGGAAACAATGGGGATAAGGGATATATATGAAATTGTCACTTTCAATAATGATTATAAAAAGATTGAAGTTGATAAACATGTCTTGATCAACAGTGAAGGAATGATAATGATAATATTCAGAGTGAAAATGTTAGATAGCAAATAACTGAATTACAGGAGCTTCCATTGTTCAAATTAAAAACAAGAAAATAAGTAGGTTGCTCATTTATTATGCAAGCATTAAAATGCAATATTGTTCTGGAATCAATGTACATCATGTACATGACAATATGGTAGAAACATAGAGCTATTAAAGAAGGAGGACTGACTCTCTCGAACGCTTTGCCCCATGCGCGGCACCGCTAATCCCCTCACAGCAGGGTGGTCCATCACAGCACTTTCACACTTACAGGCACAGGCCGCCCGTAAATCAGCCCTAAATCATATAGGGAAAATTGATCGAACGCCGTCATTCGGACCCAATGGGTAATATTAATATAAATAAAATTTATAGATCATAATCAACGAAATATCATAAAAGTTAGGTCTAGATCTATCTCTTCAAGTGCGCCAATTCAAGTATTTTTCCGAAACGGTCCGGAGCTGAGGCCTGTACTGTGTGAATGAGCTGAGCGCGCAAGCTCGAAGCTCAAGCATCACACTCACCTTCAACTTACACGAATAGGAGTACGTGGGGCACTGGAAGATACTCGACGATGCATCAATCGACGTAGAAATGCCCCGTAGATTCGTTGTTATATTTTCAAGGCATACACAACCAAACAAATAATCTTACCATCGAAATAAACTTTCAAGTATGCTTTTCCCCCTCATTGTAATTTTTAAGACAGGAGCGCACAGGAAAAGGTTTAAATAAAGCAAGAGAGACAGACATACATGAATGACTAATATCCAACTTTCTCCGTATGTACCGTAGCTGGGTTGAATCAGATTGTAACATATTTGGTATGTATGCAAAGGGGATCACCTCAGAAGTTTAACCATACATAAAAGACGTACATCAGGAATCCGTACGAAGAGATATGGATGTTGGAAGAACAGCAAGTCGTGTTTCGATTTTGAAAAAAACAGATCGAGGAACCTTCAAAAAAATCTCTGACCTCAGATTTTACTAGCTGGCTTATCGCGTTATGTAAGCGGGCTCTAACTTTCGCCTGGCGGCTCGCCGATTGATGTTAGATATCGTTCCTTCGCCCGAAGGAAGCGATAACAAAGGATTAACAGAGGAATTGGAAGATGGTTCTCCTTCTGTAATAGCTCTATGGTAGCTCTATGGTAGAAACTAAAATTTTATTCAACAGTGAGGAACCAAGATAAATCTCCTGTGGTGCCAAGAACAGGGACACCTTTTTTTAATAAAAAAAAAACAACAACATATTAATGTTCCATGAATAGCCTACGTGTACATGTATATGTTCAGTATTAACAGTTGTACAAAGATGATCTAGAAAGTTACACGATATGACATGTACATTGTAACTAGCATGAGATAAGATGTTTAATAAGAAAATTGTACCATGGATCTATGTACAGTGTGTTTACATATTGGTACATGTATGTTCTGAACATGGATTCTAATCTTTAATTGTAGAACGTGATGTGTAAATTTCAGATGTACATTTTAATATGTACTGTACAAAGTCTCTGTCTGTACTGTATTTACATTGCTGAGAGCTGAGTGTACAATAACATGAGCATGGTTCAACTCCCAACTCCCTGGTTCAATGGAAGGTGTGCAAATAAAAAAATGCAAACACAGTGTTTAAATGGGCTCTACATTAACATCAATAGGTGGTTTCAAACCGCCTCGATCACAAGAATCCCCGTTAAATTACGAGAACTTTTTTAGGCTGAAAAATACCCATTAATTATTCCTGCATTCACACCGCCCTGAAACATACCCTTCGGGATAAGTTCCTGAAGTTACGAGCATGCGCAGTATGGTCTGATAAGCAGCAAGGCGCGAAATTCAAAATCACTAGCCCAGCAGCAACCCATGCACGGCGCCGCACCCAACGACACGCTGGGCTAAAAGTTCCCGTAATTTGCTTTCAGACCGCCAAAATACCCACGACCTTGGAAAAATCCCCGCGAAAGTTCTCGTAATTTCGCCAAGTACCTACTATTTATCGGGTATTTTCTTTCGGGGATATTACGCGTAGTTTGCTTTCACACCGCCAAAATACCTGGTATTTTCTGATCGGGGTAAATTTCCCGATCAGAGAATACCTGGAACTGGCGAACTTCGAGGCGGTCTGAAACCACCTATTGTTCTCTGATTATTTTATGAGTATTTTAAAGAGGAAGTTCACTCTGACGAAAAATTGGTTATAAAATACGCAGAAAAAAATGAAAAAAAATATTGGTATCTAGTGCTCAAGAAATATCCATTTAAGTATTTAGAATGTTTTTAGATTTCAAGTTTTTGATTTGTGATGTCATAAACGAGGAGCTTCCCCATGTGTTATAAAAGAAATTCTTGTTGCGTGCTCATTACTAAATTCATTATGGATTCTACATAGTACACATGTAGTACATGTACATACATTAGGTGTGAAGGGAAGCCCTTTTTTATGCTTGAATTGAACAAAATAAGTACTACAAATCACAAAACTTATTCAAATCTGTACAAGTTTTATTGTAGTACACCTGTATTTATTACTTTTTTCTATGAGGGGATGATTTTTACGACTGATCATACGCAATAATCAATGCAATCAGTCATAGAAATCAGCCCCAAGATCAATCGTTATAGCATTGTGAAAGGGGGACCCAGGTGTTAAAATAGTGAATATGGTATGATCATAAAGTTCTTTAACGGTTCAACCTTTATTAAGTACTGCATCTCTTGTTCTAATGGAATAAATGATTGCACTGCCTGATAAAAGGAGGACTCTTGTCACATCTGATCCGCCTTTAAGTCAATAGAAACCTACATGTACAAATAGAAGGCAGCCTCACCGGTTAGCCAATACTAGTAGAATGTGTGTGTATAGCAACAATGAGGAGAAGTTCACTTCAGTCAGTCCTGATAAGATACCGTAGCCTGCACTCTACTGAGAAAAAAATGACGTCATTTACTGAATTTTGTTCCTCGCATCATAATTGCATGTGATGGCACTTGAGTTTGTTATCTTTCTGCTGTTTGATATTCCTTACTACGTATACATGTACAGTATACGTGCATTGGATAAAAAGTATTTGTCGAGCTGTGATGACACAGGTGGTACATGTACATGCACCTTGTCTTTGTTTCTCTGATTAATAGGGTGAAATTCAGCTGTGATATTGTCATTTTGGTGACGTTTTTGTATCTTGCCATTGTAAATTATCTAATTTTCTACTTTGACGTTAAACTCTAAATACAGGTAGCTTGTGTAAGTATTAAGACAGCCTTCTGTAATTCGAACAATCACCAAATTCAACGCCAATTTCAGAGATTTTGCAAAGCTTTTGACATTTACTTTTACAGTCGAATTTCGTCAAAGTCATCAAAGTCCTGCGGTCTCAAGAACTTTGACTTAGCAGAGTGACATGTACCTTTATACCTGTAGTACATTATCATTGGAAAAAAATGACACCATCACCATACAGTTTTGATAATTGATTTTGAAGATATAGGAATCTTGTGCTTTTATTTGTTGTTATTTTAATCTTTACAAAATCTTTTCTCTCTCTTTCTTCAGGAGCAGTAACAACTCAAAGTGATTGAGTGACGCCATTATTGGATATAAGCGTTGGGACACCTTGCATCAGAAGAATCATCTCGATTACAGACCCAGAGTTCCACAACAATGCAAAGACATTGATAAGAGGTGTGAGGGTCATTTTCCAACTTTTCAAGAAGACCTCTAGGTCTATCCATAGACAGTCAAAGAAACAGTACCACAAGATGGCTTTAGTACGGACTAGAAACTGCGTTTTAGCAGTGAAGCTTTTCACATTTCTGGCAATCCTGTCCTGTGTGACGGACTTCACAGGAGCGCAGAACCCCAGTTTGGATCCCAAGAATGATAGTATTATCCGATGGGGCGAGCTGCCCCCGGTCCCCATGGCTACCAATGTTACCCCATCAGGATCCAGACCAAGTACGCTTGCCGCTATGGCAGAAGGGTTCGTAGACATCGTTCAGCCAAGTGGCTTACCTCTGGGTAAGTAGCTTTAATATTTTGGCAGCCCCTGTTTTCATGAAAACAATGTGTGATGAAAGATAAAAAAAAACAACCTGTATAGTTAATTCTGAGTAGAAAATAAAGACCTTTTTTTATATTTTCTGGTATTGAAGAATTGAAGCTACATACACCCTTGTATATCACTAAGCTTCACTGGTTAGAAGATGAACAAGAAAACTACAATTATTACAATTGTTAATTTTAATTGTACAGATGAGTTATTTTGCAATATATATGCATGAAAAAAAAGGGTTTATTACATCTTGATTCTTTTAAATACAGACCTGTCTTCAAAAAATCATATCACAATACAATATGATAATCTAAAATTTTCCACTCTAATTGTGCATGTATTCTTTGCTTTGAAATGAGGAATTTGGATGATGGTATTCATATAAATAATTGATTTTATTGAGCATTACGTATTGTTGCTATGGTTACAAGGTACAGCGTGTAAAGCCGATTATAGTTCAGAAGGATAATCATGATTATTTTTGTTTTTTTATGTATACATCCTTACAGATGAGAAGTGTAAGGAAGTGGAAGCTATATTGTGGAAAATATTGTGTTGGATGAGTCAACTTATTTTTTATAAAATTATAAATGCAAAGGAAGTATCTTTTCCAATAAATGCAAAACAGTGGCTGGCAAGGAAATGATTGTGATATTTGCAGAAGCATCACTTCATTTGCAAGCTCGATCTCAAATTATTTCAATTAAATTGCAGAAGTATTGCCACCTGTTTCCTTTTCATCTCTCACTCTGAATTTCCTCTTTGGTTAATTTGTTTGGGGAGCAATGACCTGCTCCTGTATGATAGCTGTCACACTTCTGTCTAATCATCCTTCCTTTTAGCTAAATGTACATGTACTTGTATGTGCATTGTATCTGTACATTGTATTGTTACAATGTAGGTTGACTTGTACTGTGTGTACATTTACGTTGGCACTTTTCTGAATATTATCAGGAGAATATGAATTTCCATCCGAAATGGCTTATTCAATAAATGATATTGTGATTAATCAGCTTTTGAATTATATAATCATCCATCATTGGAAATTTATTTTAAATATAACCATTGGGAATGCATTATTAAAGTACATGTACATGTAGATCTTGAATAGGTATGCACTTCAAAGTGCAGGGAATAATTTTCCTTGAGCACTCCACATTTTTTAAAGACTGCTATGCATAAAGTCTTTTGTATAGCATATTTTTACGTAGGACCGTACATTACTTAATATAGTTGAGAGCTTTTCTCTTACGACCAAAACTGCTATTCAAATTTGTAAAGGAAAATCATTCCTTGAAGTGTTCACATAATTTTTTGTGGCATCGCAATCCAATTTGCTTCGAGTCTTCTGGGCTGCAGAATTTTACTTTTAGGACTGTAAAGAACTTATTTGAGAGATTTTCTGTCGACCAAATATGCTAATAAAATTTGGTGAGCAAAATTATTATTATTCATTCTAAGATATAAACATGTTTGTGAACAGAATTACCAACTGATGGAATCGCATGCACTTTTTGTTTAATGGATTTTTTTCCTGATCATTGATTATTTTGATTTTTAAGTGCAGTATTATGTGAAGTAATCAGTAACAAACAACTATTGCGACAACTAATGTTTGCATACACTGTATACCGGAGTAGTAAATTTGAATTCTGGAAATAAAGGAGAGGGAGGGATGTTCCCTTCCTTTTTACCAGGCCCTTTGTGTAAATACTTGCATAATCTTTATACACAGTGATATATAAATACCAAACAGTGTTACTTACAGCTGCACAGTGGCTGTAATATACGTTAGGATAGAGTAGTATGCACAAATAATGAGACATGAGTGCAATGGTACAAATTATTGCTGAATTGAAGCAGTGATTGATCTGATATTTTATTCAACGAGGTGAATACAAAGCAGCTAAATATATCTATAGTTTAGTATTAAAGTTGAATATTAGTTCAGCAAAAATTCTTAGATAATTAGCAAAGCACTTTGAATTCTTTGATTTATCAAGATAGAAAATAACTGGAGATATACATGTATATATAATTCTGGATTGCATCAATAAATCGCTAGTAAATATTGCCACAATATCTCTTGAGTGCGTGACTTAAAGTTCTTATAATACTCTTCAAGTGTAAAGTTATAGTCACACAAGATTAGAAATTAAGTACCGAGGAGGATATATATTAGGTACAGTTTAACAGCGAAAATCATCTTTAATTGTGATGTCACTTGGCCACATTATGGTTCAATGTAGGCTTTACATTTTGGATGGTACTGTGACATATGCAATGGTGGTAAATGAATGTTGTACATTTACAGGCCTACATGTATAAAACCTAGGGGGTTAAGTTGAATTGTGGATATTTGCATATCATCCTGCAACATTTTATTCATTAGTGGTTATAATACTGTACACTTACTAATAAAGGTTTTCTTGAAATTTGTCATTAACTTCTGCCCTTTCCTCTTTTATTTCCCCTTTCCCTCAGATTACATCCAGTTTGCTCTAGAAACAACTGTCTATAATAATACTTCATACTATGAGGATAATTGGCAGACAGAAATGTGGAAGGTGAGACAGGAAATCTTGAAATTCTGAAATGATATAAATCCTTGATACTTGTACATCCATATGAACTTTACAAAGAAAATGATAAATAGGGCCTGCGTGTAACAGAGTGTTTAAAACAAAAATAAATAAAAAAAAAACAACCCTCATTTCCATTTTTTGGAGAACCTAAAAAATATGTGTTACAATTTTAATGAATAATTGTTTATTATTGAATTTATTGAAAACAATTTTTAAAACAAATAATAAGGAATTGTATTCAATAATTGCAAGTTTGAAGTAAAGATCTGACAAGGAGATCATGAAACAATTCAATTTATTATATCTATGCCGGAAATTTCTTATGGGATTTTCTTATACAAATATACATTACATGGTAACATTTAAAAGATATAGTACATTATAAATGAAAGACTGTAAAGCAAAAATGGTAATTATAAAGAAATGTTATATCATTACCAAAGAAATGTAGAAAAGAAAAACAGTTTCTTATTTCTGATATATCAGTAGCCAATAGCCAGACCTGGTTCAGGCAGGAGTGATTGTGTTAAAAGTATTACCAGTTATTTTTATGCTGACAATAATTTACAGGGGCCGATTGCACGAAAGGGTCTTTGCAAAGAATGTCTTTCGTGTCGCTGATTTATTATGATGCGCTGTATGAAACACCTTTTTAATATACTTGGTAACACATGTTATTTATCCGTTTATATGAACAAATTACATTGATTATAACTGATGTCATATTTTATATCTTTATATAAAAATCAAATTAAAAGTGAGCTAAATAATGTTTATGATCAATTTTTGAAAGGATCCTCATACAGCACATCATAATGAATCAGCGACGAGAAAGAAGGTCCTTGCAAAGACCCTTTCTTGCAATCGGCCTGAGGTATTTTTGTGAGTGGGAAAGCACCTGTATGTGGGATCTTGGGCTGATTTAGGTACCGGCAGCAAAATGGTACTATTATTGGAAAAAAAATTATTGAGTGATCTGGGCAGAGGAATGAGAAGGAGTCTTTGGATTTTCAATATAAAGTTTGGGCAAGTTTTTTTTTTCAACGGGGCACACTGCTACATTACAGCAATGGAAAAGAAAAGGAATAAAAAATGTCTAACTTCATTAGGAGGGGCATTGAGGCCAATCAGTAGGGCGTCCAATGCCATGGCTTTGCTAGCAATGCATTAATTAAAGGTCAAGTCCACCTCAGAAAAGTGTTGATTTGAATCAGTAGAGAAAATCAGACTAGTGTAATGCTGAAAATTTCATTAAATTCGGATGTAAAATAAGGAAGTTATGACATTTTAACGTTTCCCTTATTTTCACAAAATAGTTATGCACAATTTTATAGTCGCATGCAAATGAGAGAATCAATGATGTCCCCCTTTCACTATTTCTTTTGTTTTTTATTGTTTGAATGATACAATATTTCAATTTTTACAGATTTGACACTAAGGACCAACTTGACTGAACCATAAAATGTAATTCCACATGTTCAGCGAGAAATAAAACTTTGGACAATGAGGAAAAAATTAGAATATTTCATATTTAATACAATAAAATACAAAATAAATAGTGAGTGAGTGATGTCATCAGTTCCCTCATATGCATACCGACCGGGATGTGCATTTAACTATTTTGTGAAATTAAGCAAAACTTAAAAATGTCATAACTTTCTTATTTTACCTCCGATTTTGATGAAATTTTCGGTGACATTATGCTTGTTGGATTTTTCTCTTTGATTCAAATCAACTTTTTGTTGGGGTGGGCTTGTTCTTTAAAGCCTGGGAACAGGCTCGCCATGGGCACATCCTTACCATCGTCTCTTATACCATGGAGCTACTGCTTATACTATCCCTATCCCTGTTTTAGATTATGGGTCTGTTTGTGGGCATCATCGTGTGTGTGTTGTTCGGCATTCTCTACTTCATCATCGTGCCCATCACAGGGTTCATCTTCAGCTGCTGTCGATGCTGTGATCGATGCGGAGGCAAGAGGGTACAACGAGAGACCAAGCACATGGGATGCAAGAGGGTAACCCTCACCCTCTTCTTCTTCTCATTCACTGGTATCATCTGGTAAGTATCTACCTTTATTATTTTTTTAAATTTTAGTTTTATTTCTAGAATGTATGCCAGCAAGCCTAACATCAATAATCATCTGTGATATAAACTATTAAAGCAAAATTCAGGAGAACACAGGATTTCATGGAAAACAATTTTTTTCAGGACCAAAAAATGGAATTACAGTTACTTATTCTCTTTAACTGGTATCATCTGAAAAATATTTACCTTTCTTATTTCTTTAAATTTTAGTTATAGTTCTAGAATGTATGTATGTCAGCAATCCCTGCACCAATAATCATTTTCAGTTACAGTAAAGTCTAGTTTTCTGCGATATAAACTTATGCAACAGAATTCAGAAGAACATGGGATTTATCAGAAAACAGAATTTTTCATGACCAAAAAAATTGAACTACTAATTACTTTTTTTTTCTTTCACTGGTATCATCTGGTAAAAATTACATATTTCTTTAAATTTCATTTCATTTCTAGAATGTACAGTATGCTAGCAAGCCCACAATCAGTTAAATTTTGATAGAGTCCCTAGACGTTGGCGATACAGAAAATGGAAAAAATAATGAAAAAATTGAAGAGCACAAAATGTTATGGAAAACACAATATTCTAGGACCAAAACTTTTCTGATTTTGATTGGCTTGAGAAGCACATGTGACTGTCACTATAGTGCTATTCTCTCCTGGTATGAAGCCTGTATTAAATTTTGTTAAATCTATTATTTTTATTCATTCTCAGACTTTAAATATTAGAGATTCAGGCAGGCTTGATATAAGATGGACACATCTTTCAATATCAGTATCCCTTGATATTTCATTTTGAGGAGAATCATGATTCTTGAGAAGCAAGACCCTTTTCAACAACTTTTTTTGTATGTTTAATGTTGAACAGTGAATGCTGATCATTTCCTTCATGAAACGTTAATTGGGACAACCTTTTATACCCCCATAATGTGATGGCACAATTTTCAAAGAATGTTGACTGTAGGCTGAGCTTGCACCATTTGCAATTAGACTTTATTTGGTACCAGTAGATACCAGTACATAAACCGCTCTGTTTGGGCGTTGCCAATTTCCCTGGTCTATAGTTACAGTGATTCATCCTATTTAGGCGGGACGTCAATATCCGGGAGGGGTGTGCAAACGCGTTTGCACGCCCTCATTACTTTTCATGCACGGGCTTGCACGCCACGAAGTTAATGAGGTTGAATTTGCATATCAATAGAGCACCCCTGCGATCATCGCGGAGTGACATAACGAGCCCGTGCAGTCGCGTTCTGGCACTTCTATTGTTCCCGGGCATTGGGCTGGCAAGCCTAGAGGAATTTATTGGCGCGTGTAGAGAAGTTCCTTACCTCAATTGTTCGCCGTGAAATGTTGTGAGGGTGCAACTACTAGTATAATGAATGACGATGTGTGCCGTAATTAATTGGTTGGAAGGCGTGACAAGTATTCAAAGGGACAAGAACCTGGACGCAAAAATTTTGCTCCGGCGAATCGCTTATTCATGCTTACACCTTCGTCACATTTGCTATACGGCGGCCGTACGGCGAGTCAATAACAGCCGTTTTAACATTTTATGTACGAGCTACATAATGTGGTTTGTATAAAAATGAATAAAACGGCTGCATTCGACTCGCCGTACGGCCGCCCTAGAGCAAATGTGACCAAGGTATTAGTACCTGATGATGTGAGCTTCCAAAAATATGTATATAATTCCCGTAAATTCCAGACAAAGATGGAAAGGGAAATAATTTTTTTGTCAAAGCGTTCGATCAACCGCGGCGACCGCGCACAACGTCTACAGGCGCTGGACCCACTGAATCAGCTTGCAGAGCTCTGTTCGCTCCTGAAGATGTGACTACAACCGTGCCTATAATAATTCCAAAAGCGCTGACAAATACGGCCGCATTGTCACTTGTACGTGATTCCTCCAAATTAGTCCTCAGAAAAGTTTAGTCACGACTCAGTATCGTTCTTGCGGTATACCCGCACGCTTAATATCAGTTTAATAGATACCATGTGCGCGCAAGCATACACAATACAAGGTACTTGAGGCAGAGCTTTGCCGCTATGAAACAAAATTATCTTTACGCTACGTATAGCTCCAATAGCTCTAGCTTTTGCAGTAGCGTACGCAGAATTTTTGAAAGGTAGAGTTCGAGTTCAATGAAAATTTGACAGAGGTTTTCACTCCCCCCCCCCATTAGGTCTTTTCATAACAAAAAAATTACAAGCAATTTTTTTTATCTAAGTGGAGGGGGGGGGGTGAACTCCTACAACATTCCCTGACCTTACCTCGGTCATTTTTGCTCTATGACGGCCGTGCGGCGAGTAAAAAACAACCGTTTTAACATTTTTTTTGTGTAATAGCTACAAACACGTGGTCTGAATAAAAATGGATAAAACAGGTGTTTCCGACTCACCGTACGGCCGCCGTAGAGCAAATATGACCGAGGCATTAGGAACGCAAAATCATGAGGATGGAAACTTGGATAAAGCAATGTTCATTATTCAATATTTGTTATGACTTCTCTTAATATCATACAACTTATTGAAATCCTCATCCATTCCCATTTCCCAGTCATGTTCAGTTCTTAATCTCCTTTGTTATTCGTTCTTTGAGTAGTTCGTAGTGGTCAAGAATTCGTTTAAATTATTCTTAAGACCCCAATGCACTTGATTTACTTCGTTTTAGGAAAGATAACTCTTAAAGTCCCTTTGAAGCTTTGAAGTGAATGCCCCGGAGCGACTTGAATGGGTTCGATTAACTACACCGTCTCGCACGTGTTGCGAACAAAGAAGGTGTCAAAATTACAATTAACAACTAACAATAGGAAGAATCCGTTTCAACTGAAGTTACGCAACGATCTCTGATAATCTCTAATTGTGCTTTCTTGACCCCAATGAATCCTCCCAAACCACATTGTCCAATGACGGAACTACTACAAGTAGTCAGCGTTTGTGAAAACGGAATGATGATCGAGGATGATATAATGGTGATGGTAATAATGATGTTGGTGATAATGAAGAAGGATAAGGAGGATGAGGATGAAAGCGGTGGTAATGATGATGACGATAATAACATTTTTTTGTTTTTTAATCTATAAACATAATGATGTGTGAATAAAAAAAGACATTATGATCGTGATGATGAAATCGAAAAGAAAGGTAATGATGGCTGATTATGATAATGGTGATGATTATGATTGTAATCCCAACGATGATGGCAATGACAAGAATGGTGATAATAATAATTATAATGTTGTTATAATGGTGATGGTAATAATGATCGTAATTGATCACGAGAATATTTATTACGACAAGATTGATGATTATGGTAGCAATATAGTGATGATCAGAGGATAATATTTTGCTGTGGGGGACAATGATGATGCACCCTATGAACAAAGGATATATCCTCTGCTCCGCCGCCCGCGGTGATGATTTATTAATGTTTTATGATGAATTTATTAATGTTTTATGATGATGACGGTGATAATGACAGTGATGAAGGTGCTGAGATTAATTATGATAATAATCCTAGTTTTGATGATTACAATGATTATGATTATGGCGATTGTGATGGCATGACAGTGGGGGAAGGGGCATGCTTGTCGAGATTGAATTTCATTTGAAAATTAAAGGTAGGTCCTAGACTGAACAGTTTCATGAGTGTTTCTCACCAAGGCGAACTTCTACTTCAAGCTAATTACGGAGCTGCAACTCTCTTTAGTTGGTTCGAGATTCGACCCATGAACCTCATATACAGAGAACGAATGATCAATAACCAGTACACGATGTCAATTATGGACGAATTTTTCTCCTTATGTCTATTTATCGTATGGTTGACATCACAATGAGGCAAAATTTGATTGCATGGTGACTTCTTAAAAAAAATCCTAAGTTTGGGATTTTTAAGGGGAAGGTAACACTTATGCTGGATTTTCCCCAACAAATATGATTTTTTAATCTTGTAAGAATGATGGTTGAGTGAACAGGAATTGTAAATTTAGTGTAGCCTATTCATCTTGTAGACCTAAGCAGTGTGTTTTGTGAGTCGGAGTAATGTGATGGTACCTGTTACAAGCGAGAGGGCGAGATATGGTAAGACTTGGTTGAAAGGGCATTCATCATCTTTTTGTCATTTTACAAATAAAATTCTTATGTATCTCCACCCCCCCCTCAATTTCCCAGACCCCTCTCACACTGGCGTAAATCCGTGTTGATGGGTGGGGGGGGGGGGGATGACTGAAATATTTTGGCTTTTTTTTTGCAGTCATGTTTTTAGATATGCAAGGAATTGTCTTGATATGTCCACAGTGGCGTACCGTGGGTCACGGCATTGGGGAGGGGGCACCAGCAAAATGTTGGAATTACTGAGTGAGCGCGCTCAGTTGCCAGTTATTCTGACCTAATAGAGACATTTTCTGGACAATGTCATTAAACGGATATGCATCTCACTGATCAAATAATGCGAGCGCGAAGCGCGAGCTGAATTTTTTTTATATTCACACCTAAAAAGAGACATTATAATCATGATAGGTACCTGTCTCGCTAAACAATACGAGCGCGAAGCGCGAGCTGAAGTTTTCGTATATTTTTACCCCAAACAGCGAGATTTTGAGGAATATATTTTAGGAATCCATTAAGAGTATGCATATCTCACCATAGTCATCTTATGCGAGTGCCAATCGCTTGCTGGTTTATAAGAATTACATCTGAACACATGAAACACTTTTTGTATAGTCATTGCAATCATGATTATCATACGCATCTCACTAATCAAATATTGCGAGCGCGAAGCGCGAGCTGAAAATTTAGATAATTCAGACCTGAAGTGGGGCATTCTAAGGTTTCTTTGTAGGAATTAACTAGGACCATCCGTAATTCAATATCCAAATGATGCGAGCGCGAAGCGCGAGCTGAAAATTTTTGATATTAAGATCAGAAGGGACATTTTAAGGACTGATTTTAGGAATTCATGAAGAGCAGACATATTTCACCAATCCACTAATGCGAACGTAATCACGGACAGGAAATGTTTCATATATAAGAAGACCTTAACATGGGGCAATCGATTTTTGAGTCATGAAAAAGAAGCATATGTCACTACATAAAACAATGATAACTCAAGTGCTAGGAAATATATTTTGTTTATATTGACTTGAAAACGGGATGTTTCAGTACAACAGGATTATATATCTCGTTAGCAGACAATACAAGCACCAGGAACAATGAAGACGTAGGCCCTGGGCAAATTATGTTTCATGAAGTTATGATGAAAAAATTTCTTATGTAATGCAACATAACATACTTATAATATAACATTATAATGATTAATATTTTTTCTTTCCCACTATACGCTTATCTTCCTTTCTACCTCTTTTCTCCTTTTCCCCTTTTCCCCGTTTTTTTTTTGGTCAGCCGATTGGGAGGGCACGTGCCCCCCATGCCCCCCCCCCGTAGTTACGCCACTGTATGTCCATATGGCAAATACCCCTCCAATATTATCATCTTTTTTACCCCATGATGGTTTAATGGTTTTATTAGAGATTACATTTAAAAAAAATTGACATTCCATCTTAATCCCTTCCCAAAGACACCAACATTGATGAATTGGAAGAAACGGGAGTTTCTCTTCAATGTTATGATAAGGACAGAAGTATTTCGTTTGGAAATTGTGAACTGGCTCTTTATTTGCATGTTATGATTCAATAATATTGTTTTATTTGTTAAGCGGTATTTTAGGAAGAATTTTCACCAATAAAACAATTATCTCTTGTGATGTTTTTTTTTTTTTCATTTCTTTCGTAAAAAGTGGGGGGATGTTTGTACAGGCCATCCCCCCTCCTCGAAAAGTGGGGGGATATATCCCCCATCCCCCCCGGGATTTACGCCAGTGCCCTCTCACTTCCTGGATGGTAGCCTATTCAAAACTTATTTGCCACTGAAGTGACCAGTGGCTGATAGTCATTTTTTTTTCTTTTTATTGAATGATTACCAAGAAATTGACTTGATTATAATTTATGAAATACTTTATTGAAAAACTGAATGTTTGATTGATTACATTGCCCATTGAAATAGTTGATTTATTGATAAATTGTTGATTGATAGGAAAATTTGATGCCCCAATTATCATTAATTAATTATCATTAATTAATTAAATTAACATTCTGCTCTGGACTTCACGCGTACATGACAATAAAAATCAGTCACTCAACAGAAGGGGAGGGCGAGAGAGAGGGAGGGGGGCTAAAATGTTCTGTTGACCCTTTTTCCATCAACCTACTTCTCCCACTTACGTCAAATCTCACCCCCTATTTTCCTGACTCCAATGAACACATGACTGATTACGACCCTTTATGTGATAATCGCTTCTCTGCAAGTCGGATCTGACTTAATTAGATAATAGATAATCTACACATTTTCGTTTCACGAGTCTTATTATGGTATCGGCAAAGTGAAAATAAAAGATCAATACAGTCGAGCCATAAGAGAAAAATTACGAGGAAATTAATTACGTGCAAGTCAAATATCTTAAGAGTTCAGAAAATTTTGAATACAATTAGAGCCAGGGGAGGGGGGGGGGGGACTTACGAAATAAGGTATACGGGGATGTGCCGCTGAAATGGGTCGCTCTTTTGGAAGAAATCTCCGGGAAATCTCTAAACATGGGGTATGGTTTTATGCTGGAAAATCCCTAAACATGCATGGCCCAAATTTTTAGATACTTGCTTTTAGATACATGGGTTCATGCCCCCAATTTTTGTCTCGCCCACCGGAGGTGAAGGCGAGACTTAGGGATCCAAATGTCGTCCGTCCGTCACAAATCTAATGACACATAACTCCACAACCGTGAGTCGATTTTCAACCAAACTTGGATGGTAGATGGACTTGGGGGACCTGCATGTTATGCTGCAGTCGGAGGTCACATGGTAAGGTCAAAGGTCATTTTCAGGTCAACGTTAAAGTTTACATGCAAGACTCTCTTATGACACCTAACTCCGCAACCGTAAGTCGCTTTTCAACCAAACTTGGATGGTAGATGGACTTGGGGGACCTGCATGTTATGCAGAGACCGATGCGAGGCATATTTCGGAGAGGCATTTTGAGCTTTTTTTAATCGGCGATTTTCACCTTATGTATTATTTTCGTTATTTTTGAATGACCCACTGATAATTCCCACATCGTTACCTTTCCATTGACATATAATAAGACCACATTCATAATCAATATAGTTCTCCTTTAATGATACGCGTACCGCCTTGACCACCGGGGGGGGGGGGGCACTCAGTATATAATGCATAGTGGGTATGTGCCGCGGAGGGGACCCCCATTTTTACACTCAAATTTCCGTTCCAAGGCATAGCATTTTTGTCTTTTTGAGAAAAAGAACAAAGAAAGCCGCTCCAAGGCATAGCATTTCCTTCTTATCGAGAAAAAAGAAGAAAGAAATACGTTCCAAAGCTTCGCATATTTTTCGTTACGCCGTTCCGGTCGCATTGATTTGCTACAAGGAGCTGCAATTTGGTGAAAAGCGGCCGTAGAGCGGCCGTAGAGCGCTTTTCGACCATCGCCTAAGCGAGAGCGCACCCGGCGGAGGCCGCGCTAGCTGCGTCATGCACGATTGCCCGTTCCATAGGGATGCATATGCACTGAGAGATACGGAGATCCGTTCCGAGGACCCCCGTTTTCACAAACATTTGTAGTTCCGAAGCCCGTTCCGAGGACCCTCCTTTTTACAATAAGCCCGCTCCACGGCCCCCGTTTTTTGCCTCGCCCGCGGCACACCCCTACCACTTTTTTGGTCGAGTGCCCCCCCCCCCCCGGGCCTTGACCGAACTGTGCGAAGTCTGTGTGGTCTGTGTGTAGACGATAGACCGGCCCGTAAACACTATTTCTTGGGAGTGCATAAACTGTCATAATTAGGTTTATTGTGACATAATAAAATTAATCACTGTAATTTTTTTTTTTTCATCATGACTTTATATCAATAGAGCACCCTTGCGATCATCGCGGAGTGACATAACGAGATCAATTAATCACTGGGGCAAAGGATTAAAATGGTACCCACAAAATAAAGGGAAGTACACGAAGTGAAATTTTGTACTTTTTGCATGTCATGGATGAAGACCCTCATTAAAGTATTGCATACGGGTGGACGTTTTTGTGCATAGCTTATTTTGTGTTTGTAAATGGTATTCCGTTCTATAGTCTGAATTCTTAACCTTATATCAATTCTTTTCTCTCTTTTGGGGATTTTGTAGATTAGCATCTATATCCTGTATTTTATGTTATTAATAGTGTTATGTTATCCATGCCCCCGCTCTCGCTTTTAAAGGGGTCGATGGGAGTCGATTTAATTACGTTGTGAATCTATTGTTCAAGGGATGTGACCCCCCCCCCCCCCCTTCAATAGAATGACATCACGAACCAGCAGCAGTGGGCCTTGAACCGATTTGTCTATGCTTATTTATGTTTTATAAATAAATTATCACATACAAATCCTTTACATCAAATGTTCGCCATAAATTACACATCAATGATAATTGATAATATATACTAGGCCAATATTTACATAAGATTGAAGTGATCAGGGAAATGAACAGAGAAAAAAAAAGAGAAGCCAGAGTACATTTCATTAAAACAATATCATACTTTTACTGTAGTCATTTACATCGCATTGCATGCCTATATTTATTTTTATTATAATGTGATGTTTGTTTTTAAACTTTGAATAAATAAACTTGAACTTGATTTTGATACAGTGACCTGAATGTTTTCATAATTTTATATGGCCAACCTCTCCTTCCGGCCCTACCGTTCTATTATGTTTCTTCCTCCCATAACAGATCCTCTTCCTCTTTTTCTCCCTCCATCTCGAGTAATCACTTTCTTCCTTTCTCACTGACAATAGGGAAGGGGTGCAGCTCCGATCGCCTCCGTACATCGAAGAGAGGTACACATCGACAGGGCAAAAAAAAAATCCTTTTAATGGAGACCACCCTGCTGATGTCCACGTTTAATGAAGTGCATATACTTTCACAGTATTGACATTTCAGAAACTTTTTAACATTTGCTAAGATTTGATGTACACGAGATGACACTCAAAACTTCTTTTCTAAAATCTTGTACCATTATTTGAGAACTCGGTGTAAATACCAATAAATCATGTAATGGACCTCAACACTCTTCATGTAGTCAGCATGTTCGATTGATACACGTTTGTAAAAAGTAAAACACACACATTAATTATATAATTGATTTATTTGTTTTCTCATGTCTTAAAGATAAAATAGACCTATGTTTTTATCATAAAGACCAGCCGCCATTAACAAATTTAATAAATATCATCCCGTGTCTTTTCTTTGATCGTGTAATGTTTAGAAACATAGCTGCTGCATAATTAGTGTGATTCATTTTTGTTTTGTCAAAATTATCTCATCGGCGATTCCGTTAAAAATGCCCTATAATGGGACCTAGAGTTACATGTATATTTGTATTTTACGTGCATTAAAGCATGGACCTATGAAGAGATGGACATTCATCGCTTAGATAATGAATTCACTAACAGGTGACGGTAATTGTCATCTGAATAACATTCTCTTCATACTAGTCTTCTTTGGTCCTATGATCGTCACCGTGAGAAGGGACTGAATTAGTTCGTGATTGGACATTTATATTTCACAAATTATATGCGCAGTTGATAGAAAATCAATGAAATAATGGATAATCCATGTGCAGTTTTTGTTTACCTTTGTTAATCTTAGTTCCATGTGTTTTATTTGGGGAAATGTCTGCATATTTTAATATAGAGGCAATATTGTGATTGATTGTTTACCATTTAAAATTCAATTTCCCAAGTTTCTCCATAATATTCCAGATATACGTGGCACATAACATGTGTAGATCGTGTATCTTTCAATGTTATTGAGGTCCTTATGTGTGAGCGGTAGTTAGCGGATCGAATAATATCATATTTTATATCATAAAAATCGTCTGCTTCTCAAGTTTGCTGATCCATATATGAAGCATATTGACTGAAAGGCACATACTGAAACAGGGGATCAGCCAACAAAAATCAAGACCGGGAAACTGTTACGTCTTTGAGTGATCAGATACCCTTGGTAGTCATGGTAATTGCTATTGTTACAACACCTGTATGTTCTCATTAAGATGCGCATAACCAGGTGACGGTGACTATCATTGGGTCAAAGAAATGCTCGCGTTAATCGTCCATCTTTTCATAGGTCCATGATTAAAGACACCGACAAGCTATGAATCGGCTTGGAGAAGACATGCACGCAACTATAATAGAGTCTATAACCATGGACCTACTAGTACACAGTAGTAACATACAGACAATGAGGCATTCAGCATGTTCAGGGTTTCACATTCAAACCGCTATACGCAATCTATAGCATAACTTCAATTGAAACGGATTTTTCCTATTGTTAGCTGCTTTGTGATTTTCACACCTTCATCCATTGTTCTCAAAACGTGCTAGACGGCGTAATTGACCCAATTCAGGTTCAAGGGGTCGTTATAGGATCGTTGACTTCAACCAAGGACCTATAGATGTACAGTGCAGGCACATTATGGCCCACTCTAGACCGTTGCATGAAATCACCCGAAATATCTTAAATATTCATGAATGCATAATGAGGGCGCGAAATCTGATGATATTATGGCCTGAAATCTGGACATTTCAAGCACCTTTGTAAATATAAATATGATGCATCAAGTTAATATATTTAATCATTAATGCGAACGCAAACCGTGAGCCAATTTTTTTGATAAACTGTCATGAAAAGGGGATTTCAAGTAGTTTGTTGTATAATCAATATTGAGACATACATAACTCGCCAATCAAAATGCAAGCGTGCAGCGCTAGCTTAGGCGCGATAGCTCAGTCGGTAGAGCGGGGGTTTCGGATTCCGGTGAACCGGGTTCGATTCCCAAGTGGTGCGCTAGTGCCCTTTGGTAAGGCATTTATCCTCATTACCAGGTCCCTCGGAGAGGACCTTAAGCCGTTCGTCCCCTGGTTGCTTGCTCACAGGCATTCGTGCTTTCTTAGCAGTCAGGTAAAACAACCTCGGTATAACCTTGATACGATTTGACAATCAGACCCAAAAAGGGATATTTTGAAAATTTATGGAATGCACGAGAATAATAGGTACCAATCAAAATTCGCGAGTGCGCAGCACGAACAGAAAATATTAATATTCAGACCATAAAACTGACATGTTTACAGAGCACTTTTTAAAAATCAATTTGTAAATCACACAAAATAATGAAGTTAAATTTCCGACGTGAAATGTGTTTTGTAAATTAACTTTCAAACTTGATATCTAAACTCATTGAACAAGATATGAAAATCACCTAACAGGCAATGCGAGGGCGAAGCGCGAGCGAAAATTGTATAGAGTGACATGAAAGATTTTTTTCCCCCAAGTCTTTCCCTCATCTTATTTTATTCACTCGTCTTCCTCTTCTTTTTTCTCCTCTCTTTTCCCTCCTCTTTTCCCTTTTTTCTATCTTTTTTTGCTCGTCCAAGAGGGGGGGGGGGGGGGGGAGTCCCTCGCGCCCCGAACCGCCTATGCTTTACGGAAAACAAGGTATCATAACGAAATGCATATAGAATATATTTTAACCTGTTGTCACCTTCAAACAATCTTAAAAGATGTCCTGATAGATCGCAAATAATTATGAAAGGCTACCAACTGACTTCTATTTTGTCTTATTTACGTTTCCAACATCGTCAAGAAAAGACGTATTTAATATTTCTTAACGGAGAACAAGGGATCATAACGAAAGGTATATATCAAATCTATTTTAACTTGTTGACCCCTCGAATTTTTTTCAATCATGCCCTGATAGATCGCACACCCATCTGCGATGTTTGTGACTTTTATTTTGTTTTATCTACGTTTCCAACTTTGTCGAGAAAATGCATCTTTAATATTTCTTAACGGATAACAGGGGATCATAACGAAAGGTATATCAAATCTATTTTAACTTGTTGACCCCTAAAAACAATTTTAAAACATGTCCTGGTAGATCGCACACCCATTTGAGATGTTTTTGACTTCTATTCTGTTTTATTTACGTTTCCAACATCGTCAAGAAAAGACGTATTTAATATCTCTTAACGGAGAACAAGGGATCACAACGAAGGGTATATCAAATATAATATAACTTGTTGACACCTAAAAACAATTTTAAAACATGTCCTGATAGATCGCGCACCAATTTGAGATGTTTGTGACTTCTATTCTGTTTTATTTACGTTTCCAACATCGTCGAGAAAAGACGTATTTAATATTTCTTAACGGAGAACAAGGAATCATAACGAAAGGTATATCAAATCTATTTTAACTTGTTGACACCTAAAAACAATTTTAAAACATGTCCTGATAGATCGCACACCCATCTGAGATGTTTGTGACTTCTATTTTGTTTTATCTACGTTTCCAACATCGTCGAGAAAAGACGCATTTAATATCTCTTAACGGAGAACAAGGGATCACAACGAAAGGTATATCAAATATAATTTAACTTGTTGACACCTAAAAACAATTTTAAAACATGTCCTGATAGATCGCGCACCAATTTGAGATGTTTGTGACTTCTATTCTGTTTTATTTACGTTTCCAACATCGTCGAGAAAAGACGTATTTAATATTTCTTAACGGAGAACAAGGGATCATAACGAAAGGTATATCAAATCTATTTTAACTTGTTGACACCTAAAAACAATTTTAAAACATGTCCTGAGAGATCGCACACCCATCTGAGATGTTTGTGACTTCTATTTTGTTTTATCTACGTTTCCAACATCGTCGAGAAAAGACGTATTTGATATTTCCTTACGGAGAACAAGGGATCACAACGAAAGGTATATCAAATATAATTTAACTTGTTGACACCTAAAAACAATTTTAAAACATGTCCTGATAGATCGCACACCCATCTGAGATGTTTGTGACTTCTATTGTTTTATTTACGTTTCCAACATCGTCGAGAAAAGACGTATTTAATATTTTTAACGGACAACAAGGGATCAAAACGAAAGGTATATCAAATATATTTTAACTTGTTGACCCCTCGAAAAATATGTATCACCAATAAATATGAGATGCTACCAACTTCTATTTTGTTTTATCGACGTTTCCAACTTTTTCGAGAAAATGCATCTTTAATATTTCTTTACGGAGAACAGGGGATCATAACGGAAGGTATATCAAATCTATTTTAACTTGTTAACCCCTAAAAACAGCTTTAAAACATGTTGTGATAGATCGCACACCCATCTGAGATGTTTGTGACTTCTATTCTGTTTTATTTACGTTTCCAACATCGTCGAGAAAAGACTTATTTAATATTTCTTAACGGAGAACAAGGGATCACAACGAAAGGTATATAAAATATATTTTAACTTGTTGACACCTAAAATCAATTTTAAAACATGTCCTGATAGATCGCAAACTATTCTGAGATGTTTGTGACTTCTATTTTGTTTTACTTTCCTTTCGTCAATTACATTTCGTCATGGAGAACGGGGGTTCATAACGAAAGGTATACAAAATATATTTTCACTCGTTCGCCCCTCAAAACAATTTAAAAGCATGTCCTAATCCGCCACCGTTTTGCTTGCGCGACTCTCGTAAACACGGATTTTTTTTTTTTAATTGGTACTTTGTACAGGAAGCTAGCCCCAGGCATCCCCTATTCCCCCCTCTCGTAGATCCGGCCGCACCTCACGCGCTGCATTCGCTGCAAAGCTTCGCTGCAAATGTTGATCCGACGTGCACGCCGAACACTGACCTCATTTTATGTGAAGTGTACGCTGGCGCGCTGTGTGTGTGTGTGTATGTGAACCTGCACTATTCAGTGTATTCTCGTGCGACGCTCCGGCGGATTAGCCAATAGCGATCGAGATAATAATTGCCCCGTTCCCCAGCGTGTACGGATTATGCAAATTAGCTTTAATGTAGAATATAACGGTACTTCGTACTAATCTCTTGGAACTCCTTTGCACACTCTCATTATGGAACAATGGCTATGCACGCGTTGGAACGCATTTGGGGTTTTGACGCCTCGCCTTACTGTTTATTCGGCGGAGATCCACTGCTACAATTACAGGAAATAACTTTGTTATCCCTTTAAATCTTGTCAAGTACAGTGCCTTATTGTATTGTCTATTGATAAAACATGGCATGCACTAGGAAATGCAAAATCTCATATTTTTTATTTTGGTAATTTACATACAATAAGGAATGTAGGAAACAAGGCATTGCTAGTCTTATTTCATACTATGAGATCGTTGATTTCTTCTAATAATATTATTCTTGATAATGAAGTACTTTTTTTAAAATTTACTGCCAAATAAAGTGTAACTGGTGTACTTTATTTTCTTGCTATTTACAAACAGATGCAATTTTTGTCTATGTATATAAATATAATTGTATTGTGCAGAAATTGTGGGTTGCTATGAAGAAAAACTGGATATTATAGTTTGGAAATGTTGGAAGATTAAAATAATTAGAAGAAATATTATCATGGCATGGGAGTGAGGTTATTTGGGTTCAAGGTGTGTCATGCAGTGGAATTTCTGATAGAGGATAAAAGTTCAGATAAATGCTCAAAATTTACACCATGAAGCAACTTCTTTATGATAGGGCCTTTGTTTTGACAGTTTTAATAAACATTGGTCAGTCACTGCTGTATAAACCTTTTGAGAGAACATACGAATAGGCCTACAGTGGTATCTTTTAACTTTACATTATACAAAGACCTGTGAATAGTGCTCAGTTGATGGTTAAAACAGGTTAAAGCATTTCATTTTGAACAAAATCGCTCTCTAATTTTAGTTTTGAACTGCTTTGTTTTGTTTGACAATATTTAGACTACTGGGTCCTCTTTTCCCAAATATAACTTCTGTGTACTGATAACCTCCAGCTGGAAATTTGTCTTTCCACTTTTTGTTTGAAGTTGCCCTTGCCCCTATTAAGGATTGGAATTTACACCAGTGATAACACTAGGTGATGATAAAAGATTGCTTTATCACAATAATAAAATGCAAACCTCTAGTAATTTTTCTTAAGCAATGCACACATGTTACCGAAAGGTTATCAGCATGGTATTCCGTACTACACTTGTAATAATAATAATAATAATATTCCGCATTTATATAGCGCTTAACACATCGGAATGACGTCTCTAAGCGCTTTACATATATATTATTATCCCGGTCATCGGATCCTTGCATTTACATGTACTTTCCACTGTCCATTGTGGCAGTGAGTGACTATCAAGACGTGTTTGGAGCACAAAAATTATTATTTTCGCATTAATACACTGTTTTTTTTCAGTTAAAAGTCTTAAATTTTAGTGTAGTACATGAATAGTTGCTATCATGGCATATTAAAGATGTCTTTCTATGCATTGGACAATTTTTAATTTTGATATTATTGACTAAAGACAGTTGAATACTAGATTAATGAAATTAGATGAAAATGAGAAATACTTATAGTGGAAGGAAAGCTTCCAGGATGGCTTCTTGTGGAAGGAGGAGCGGTAATCCTTGATTTTAATTAGCCGTGATCCAACGACCTTTCCCCCGGTTTTCCCGTCATTCCCCCTACTGTTCAAATTACGGCAGAGGAAGAGAATCGTGTAACGGCAGGAAAGAGGGAGGGAAGAGAGTCTTGTCAACGCGAATTCATTGAGACAGTGCTTTCTGGTGGGCCGAAGGGTGAAGTTGTAGATTGGCTTGATAACCTTTAGGGAAATCTCATTCGGTTTATCATCATCCGTGGAAAGCAAAGGCATCAGTTTGTGCATCTCGAATTTAGAATATGGAGGCGTTGTACTTTTGCATCTATAGTCTATAGATTGAGAGAAAAAGAAGTACTGCTTGTACAGTGTAGGGGAAAATTTCATGTCCACATTTAGTAGTCCTACTTTGATTACCCTCATTTGAAAAATACCAAAAGATGCAAAGTAATTATTTTTAATGACATTTACTTTGTTCTTGAACATGTATAGGACTTGGTTTAATTGAATCATATTTTATGAACAGGATCTTTCTTATTCATCCTTTATTAAAAAAAAGGTGTCAGAATATATCCCATTTCAGTAAGACTCCGTTCCATAGTTCTATACTGTACCTACATGTACATGCTTATGGCAGTTTTGATCCATTTCCAGTAGATTGACATCCATTATCTTCACTAATGATACCCTTTACCTAATTACCAATGCAGGATAGAACAGGGGTAGGTCTAGTCATTTGTAGTGACTGAATGCGCAAACCTGGGAAGGAAGCGGCAGGGGAAATCATGTCACTGATGTTGATTGACCTAGACAGTTGGTGCGCTGGCGATCCGACAGATCGAGGGCTTCGGGTCAGATTCACAGCGATACGTCTGGGAGGGCAAGGAGGGGGATGTGCGATAGATGAAGATTAGGCCTGAACAAACTGGCAGGAATGGCTGTCAAAATATTAGCCCCCTCCTATCTCTAGGGGAATTCCCCTAGCTACTGGTTAACTAGACCGTAAGAGACGAGAGCTCATCAAGGCAGGGCTGACAGGAGTGATAGTAAGAAAGGGTCAAGATGAGATCATAATCCTGCATAGTTTTTATTCTTTGGTAGATTTTAAAGAACAAGTAATAAATTGAGGCTTCTTTTCACAGATTTGAATCCTTAGCAGCTTAGAGATCTCTGAAACAATTGGTGCACGAAGCAACATTAACAACAGAAACAACCAAATTCCATCATTTGTAATTTTGTATGCAGCTTATTTACCTTTGTCTTTATTAACATTACATATTCCTCTGCATATTCCTCTAAAATATGATTATGCCTCTCAATAAAAACTTATTCATCTTGAGGAAACGAATTTCATTTTTCTCATTGCTGAATTGTAATTGTCAGAAAATTGTTTGGCATCTCCATCAATTTGCATAATATTTTTAAACCTATGATTATGAACATCCTTGTAGCCTACGTACATGTACAGACTAACATGTAAATACTTGAATATTGATAATTGAAGGAATGTCGTGCCTGTACTAGATACTGGATTTCAGATCACATCTTTTACACAATATGTGTTTGATTATTTAGGCCTGTATATGATCTCTAACTTTTAAAAGTGAATAATCGGTTTTAATTACCAAAAGTTGATACAGGATTTCAGTTCAGGATTTCCTCAGAGCTCTGAGCAACAATCTTATTGTGCTGTTATAGTTTCCCGATTGAGACCCTGTTTGGTCGGTGAAAATGGTGACAGGACACTTGCTCCTGCAACATTTGCTCCACTCTTGATATCTCAGAGGGTTAGAGTTAGGATTCTAATAGACTTTTGGTTCAGAATAATGTGAAGATGAGGATAAGGGTTTATTTAGTTTTGGAGATTAAGTTTTATGTTTGGCTTAATGAGCAGATTTTGCATCGGAGCAGCCGTTGACCGTTTGGTCAAGTACTACAGATTCCCTTTTGCAGGCCCCATGTATGCTGTATTATTGAGTGAACTCTTTGACCCTAAATTTCTGTGGCCTCAGTTCCTAGGACTTGACCTGAAACACTTGTTTTTGTCTTCTTTGCGGTCCCCCAGATGGGTCAAGCAATTTGTGTCCAGGTATGAGAGCAGGATGCAGACAGATTGAACACATGTGTCATGGTCAATTTAATACAACTTTGGATATTTACTGCCTTCTCGGCTTGACTTGACTGACCAGTTCATGAAAGATAATGACCCCTTGACCTTTGGCCTAATTAGTGTCTAGACAGTTTTAGCCATGGGCAAGAGTTTGAGAATGAATTGAAGATTCTGTTTCTTTTGGTGTCAGAGTACAGCTACATGTACATGTGACATTCGCATTGCATGCATACTCATTAATTTTGTATGTATACTTTAACTTTCATCTGCATTCATTTATGCCTACATGTACTTTAAGTTAAGGGAAAAAAAATCGAAAATGATTGTAGCTTAATACTTACATGTATCTTTCATACATGTAGTACCTGCAAACTGGACATTGGATAATCTAGCTTTTTTACAAAACATTTCTCCACATACATATACTGCAAAAAGACAGTAAATATAAAAACAAATGGCATGACTTTCTATTTGAATTATCACAGATTTCATATTAGTACCGATAAGTGAAAAGTTTCACACAGTACAAAGTTGAAGATTCTAGCTGCTTTTGCTATAGTGATTAGTCATTCTGACTATGGTAATTTGTGTCATCTTTATTTTTTAGTATGATGTTGAGCCTCTCTGTACTGTAGATTGCTTTGTCAGATTTGGTTCTGCTTGACTTTTTTTTGTACAGTCCACAACTAATTGATTCGATTATCAACCTAGGCATTTGCTTCTAACATACAGTACTAAAGTTTTCCTAATCCAAATCTTTTTCATATTCAAGTTGGAGAGATGATTTCAGACAGAAGAAAATCTGCTTTTTTTGTTTTCTTTTTGAGGGTGAACTTTTTTCATGGAATTTATGATACACAGCATACATATATTGCATGATGGAGTTTGCAAACTTGACATTGCACAAATCGCAAATCTTATTAATACTTTTCATGATGTCTTTTACAAAAGAAATCATGTATCCATGTTTTATTCATGGTTGGATGTTTACCAAGCCTTTGTTAACCTGGGTCTTGTTTCATTAAGACTTCTTACATGTATAACAACAAATGCAAAACAGATTTAATATCAGCCAATCAGATTCAAGAATTTAGTAGTGTTCTGTTATTGCAAATTTGTTATTATAACAATTTTTATGAATTGGGGGGGGGGGGGGCTGTGGTACCTTTCATTTTCTTGGTTCATCAAACCAACATCACGTCAGGATGAACTTCCCCTGTTAATAACATACAGTATTTGAGAGCCCATAAGGTGTGATTCAGAGATACATGTATGTGCATTGTTTATCTAGAAATCATTAACCACTACAAGGAAATATAGTGCAATTTGATGAGATAAAACCTGTACGTGTTGTTTACCTGTAGGTTATCACCACATCCATCTCTTCTTTGAACATTTACAGGATGTTTGCATAATAATAAATCTGCATACAATATATATTTTTATTGGCAAGATGTAGAATTTTTTATTTTAAGTTAACTTTGGTTTGGTAATGAGGAAATACAATGAAAGAAGGGGAAATTATTTCTTGTTAACTTGTAATAAATATTTCATATCCCTGTTGTCACTATACTGGTCATATTAAAGGTCAAGTCCACCCCAGAAAACTGTTGATTTGAATAAATAGAGAAAAATCAAACTAGCATAACACTGGAAATTTCATCAAATTCGGATGTGAAATAAGAAAGTTTTGACATTTTATTTAAAAATTGCACTTATTTTTCATAAAGCAGTGATGTGTACAACTCAGTGACATGCAAATGAGACAGACGATGATGTCCCTCACTCACTATTTCTTTTGTTTTTTATTGTTTGAATTGTACAATATTCCATTTTTTGCAGATTTGACAATAAAGACCAACTTGACTTTAACCATATAGTTTTAAACAATGCTTATTCCCCATGTTCAGGGAGGAATTAATCATTGTTTTTCTTGACAATAAGGAGAAAATTAGAATATGTCATATTTCATATAATATTTAATAAAATACAAAATAAATTGTGAGTGGATGAAGTCATCAGTCTCCTTATTTGCATACTGACCAGGATGTGCATATAACTGTTTGTGGAATTAAGCAAAACAGAAATGTAATTACTTTCATATTTTACATTAAATTTTGATGAATTATTTTTTTGTTATACTTGTTGGATTTTTTTATATTTTTTATTAAAATCAACTTTTTTTGGGGATGTACTTGTTCTTTAAGGAAAGTCATAAAATAATTTTAGTGCTATAATTTCACTTATCTTATCAGGAAATTTTTTTTTATGTCATCTCACTCATCTGTGACCCAATGAATAAAACCAAGTACTGATTAGAATTCAGTTGGAAACCAATTATCTTGAAATGAAATGTCATAGATTCTGCAGTTTTTCTGGCAATATTGGAATTTTAAAACTGAAATCTAATTTTCATACTATTTCATACTTTGTGTAGTAAAATTATTTTTTAGATAAAATATATAAACCAATGAATGTGAAACTTTGCGAAGGATTAGCTTTGAAAATGTTTCTTGTAATTTCACATTTAGTCTTCTTGATAGCTTTGTGTTATGAATTAGAAAAAAGTGCTAGAAAATATAAAACGTTTTAGAAATTTCTGCAATACATTTCCCCCGTAAGGAGAACAACATAAAATCAGGCTCTCATGAATGTATGTATCCTTGTATTTATTGTGATTTTGGAGATTTTTCCCCTGTAGAAATCATCTTCTCGAAAGGGTTTGAAAGTTTGATTAACAATATCCAAGCCTGTAGGGCCATTTGATTCAATGTTCATTTATTTCTACATATCATTTCAAACAAATCTTGTTTCGATATTATTCTGTCATGAGATGGAAAGTGATTAGTTGGGATTGTTCATGAGCACCAATCAGCAGTATCCTCAGCCTCAGAGAACAGTATCCACCCTTCCTACTTTCAATGAGGTCTTCCAGTTGTTTTCATGAGCAAGTTTGGATCTCTGCAGGTTGTTTTTTAGGCCAAGATCAAACTTTTGTTTAATATCTGTTTACAGTTCAAAACATGCACATCCTTTTTCTCTAAACGCTGATTGTAAGCTCACAAAGGGGTGCATACTGTATGTGCGATCAATTGGTGGTTTCAGACCGCCTCGAAGTTCGTCAGTTCCAGGTATTCTCTGATCGGGAATTTTACCCCGATCAGAAAATACCAGGTATTTTGGTAATGTGAAAGCAAACTACGCGTAATTTCCCCGAAAGAAAATACCCGCTAAATAGTAGGTACTTGGCGAAATTACGAGAACTTTCGCGGGGATTTTTCCAAGGTCGCAGGTATTTTGGCAATGTGAAAGCAATTTACGGGAACTTATAGCCCAGCGTGTCGTTGGGCGCGGGCGCCGTGGGTGGCTGCTGGGCTAGTGGTTTTGAATCTCGCGCCTTGCCTGCTTATTAGACCATACTGCGCATGCTCCTAACTTCAGGAATTTATTCCGAAGGGTATGCTTCGGGGCGGTGTGAATGCAGGAATAATTAATGGGTATTTTTTAGCCTAAAAATGTTCTCGTAATTTAACAGGGATTCTTGTGATCGAGGCGGTTTGAAACCGCCTAATGAGTTCTTCCAGTTGTTTTCATCAGCAAGTTTGGATCTCTGCAGGTTGTGTTTTAGGCCAAGATCAAACTTTTGTTTAATATCTGTTTACAGTTCAAAACATGCACATCCTTTTTCTTTAAACGCTGATTGCAAGCTCACAAAGGGGTGTATTTACGATCAATGTTTCTCAGAAAAGAGCTGGTTTGTGTACCCTCTGAACATTTTTAACCAAACTATGTAGGCAAAAACAAAAACTGATGCGAAACTGTATCCAAATTGAATTAGGTTCAAATTTTAACCAACTTTTGGGCTGGTAAAAAAAAATTCTAGGAGTTTCGGAAGGCATAAAATTCAACACCAATTCTACATGTACATGTAAATGCGTTATAAAATGAACTCACTGCAGATGAGTTTCTGGTTTGATTTAGTTCGCAATACATACCACAATACTCTTCAAAAAGTTTGTGCCCCTTCCTGACCTCATCTCCTGGGTCAACATATAGTGTAACATGCAGACCCAAATAAAAGTACAAAGATGTTTTATTAAAAAAAAAAAAATACAAATTCTATGTAAGTTTCATGAAACAGTCCTTGAAAGGATTATCTTTTGCATCACTGATTTTTTATGTATCGTGTAAACCAGGGTTTGAGAAATCATGATTATTTAACTTCCAATTAATTCTAAAAAATGTTCAATAAATGATATTAATTATATCATTGCGTTGATGATGGAGTAAACAGTGACCCCAGACTGGATTTCATTATATAATAATTGTTGATACAAGAAGGTCCTTGCAAAACCCCTTTTTAAAAACAAGACCCATAAATCTGTGATATGCATTTGTGTTGAAATGAGATACCGGTATCTTACTCCAGATTTATTGACTTTTCTTTGCAATTGCACAGCTGTAAAACTTAGAATTTCAAAGTCAGCTCATACAGGATATGGATTACTTCCCTAGAAGGGACAAAATATTGCAAGGAAACACATTTTGAAGACCCCTGATGGACAAAGCGAGAGTCTCGGTTCACTATGAGAGTGCACTTCCTCCACGAAGAGTTTCCCCCCTCGTGCTGAAAGTTCAAAGAACTTGATTGTTTAGGAGAAGAGTTTCCGAGCCCACAGTCTTGTTACCTTGCCCATCAATCATATGGTATTGTCAAAAAGACAAATCAAATTATGTGGCTCATTATGGGTAATTATGGCTGACAAAGCGATCCTGTCGCTAAAGTGCTTGGCTTGAGTTGACGTATTAAAGCAGCCATGTATCCTGGTTTCTACTCTCTTATGCTTTTCACACTGCATTTCCTTAACCCCATATTACCCTTAACCCATACTATCTTTTTTTCTATTCACACTGTCTTTCTTAACCCCATACTATTTGCTTAGCCGGGGTTAACGCCTTAACCCTGGGCAATCACACAGCTCATGAATATTGATGATTTTACCACACAGAGCGTGATTAACGTGCAATTTCGACTTCTGTGATTGGCTAATGCTTAGCCCCACTTTTCCTTAGCCCATTTTCGATTCACACTGCATCTCTTTGATTGATTGATTGGGATTTTTTTTTACCTGATTGCTAAGAAAGCATGCATGCTTGTAAGCAAGCAACCAGAGGACCGACGGCTTAAGGTCCTCTCCGAAGGACCTGGTAATGAGGATTAATGCCTTACCAAAGGGCAATAGCGCATCAAGTGTGAATCGAACCCGGGTCACTGGAATACGAATCCCCCGCTCTACCGACTGAGCTATCGCGCCTCCTCTATTAGCACCGCAATTGTGGTGCTAGCACCACAATAAGCAGGCTAACACTGCTTTTTTGCAGGGCCAGATAGTACCATACTATTTACCTCGCTAGCCCACTTTGCTAAAAAATAATGTGAAAACAAAGTGGGCTAAGCTTAACCCCGGGAAATTGGTGGGGCTAAGACCCCCCTTAGCCCCACCAATTTCCTGGGGTTAAGGGAAAAAAGTGCAGTGTGAAAAGCATATCTGATGTACATCCAATTTTTATATTCATCTTCAAGAATTAATATTGGCCTACATTGTGTTTTTATAAAATTAATCTGTTATATTCAGGATATATTAAAAAAAGATGTGTTAGAATCGAAAGCAATGCAAAACAACAATATTCCCCCCTTATTGTCAATTCTTTGCTTACAGTATGCTAAAATTTGTTTTCGTAGCAACACAGTAAAATGCTTGGATTCTGTCCTAAGTAGCGTTTGATCAATCAAATTCATGGAGTTCATGGGAGTGTTTCATGAAAGTGAGTGTCGGATGTTTTATCCGACAAGTCCCATTTTATCAGACAGTTACCATGTAGTAACACTGCTTCTTAGCCAATCAGCATCAAGGAAAGTTGTCAGATCTGACAACTTGTTGAACAAAAATGTTGATGAAACACTCCCTAGTAGCTCAAAAACTGGTAAATAACTTCTATGAGGGAGTATTTCAAGAAAATATTTGTTGGAGGTTTTATTCAACAAAGTCTGTTTTTTCTGACAGTCACCGTAGTACCAGTCAGACTCGGTCAATGAAAATCAAGGAAATTTGTCAGATCTGACACTGACAGCTTGTCAGGCAACAAACGTTATCAAAATCCAGTTCTGCCCCAAAAATCTATAAAAAAAAAATTATTAGGCCTTGCAAAAGCTGAGATGAATATCACCAGTAATTAAATCGACTTACCTAGGAAATGTTAGCATTCATGGATGGGTCACCCCCACCCAATTAATGAGTCCATATGGCTAGAAAATAGTTGCCATGGTAACACCACTTCATCTCCTTGTACAAATTAGTACAGTCTGCCGAGCACACACGCACCCATATGCATGTGCACAGACAAGTACAGAAGTGAATGTTTACAAGTATGACGTGCATATATTGATTGAATTCGAAAATTAACATTTTGTTAATCGTAATATATCTTGTAGGCCTGAAGATGTACATAATGAAAAATGAAACTTTGTGCAATTTATACATGTAGGCCTCCAATTGAATACCATACAGCGGATGTATTAGAAAGGATGGAGGTTATTTTAATCAAATTCATTATAAATTGATATTGATTATTTTACTATTTTTGTTTTTTTCAAATCACCTTTGATACTTTAACATATTGTTTTAAATGAGTACTATGAATGTGATAGGGTCTACATTTTGTTTCTTAAAGGGGAATCCAGCCTTGGCCATAAAATGTTGTGTTGGGAAGGAGAAAAATAAATTAAACAGAATGGTGATAGTTTGAAAGAAATCGGACAAGCAATAAGAAAGTTATAGCTGCTTTAAAATTGAGATCACTAATACTATGTAGATTTCAAATTGGCAACTGCGTAAGTAAATTATGACAAGGGGCAAGGACAACTTTCCCATAGGCCATGTACTTTATTATCAGGGATTTGTGGTTTTCTCCTAGGTACCCATTCCCCTGGGGCAGTAATCTAAATATAACCCAGGTAGTATATTGTTGTATGTCCTCATGAAAGAAAAATATAATTTGAAATAAAACTTTTGGGAAAAATGACATTTTAGCCATTTTATGTATTGGAGTACATGGAAGGGTAGTCCTTGCCTTACATCACTATGAAACCCATATGCGGCCAATTTGAAGTCTCCATGGGTATAGTGATTACCAATATTAACAACTTTTAGAAATTCATAACTTTCTTGTTGTTTGTCCAGAATTGTTCAAACTTTCACCTATCAACTTGTCTGATTTTTCTTTTCATTATAAAAACAAGTTTTTATTTGGGTTGGATTCCCCTTTAATATTGAGGATCAATTATTTATTATCACCAGGGGCCCGTTTCATAAAGCACTTGCAACTGTTGTAACTTTGCCATTATGGCAACTACCATGGTAACCTTGATTATGATTGGCTGCTGAGCCCTGTTACCATGGTAGTTGCCATTATGGCAAAGTTACAACAGTTGTAAGTCCTTTATGAAACGGGCCCTAGTATGTTAAAATGAAATTAAAATCTATAGTCATAAAAAAATATTTTATTGAATACGTTCCAACACGTTCATATGAACATAATCATTTGCTGAACCTGAACATGCCTTGGCTTCTATAAACAGTTAACTACGCATTCCTGCATTGTCTGGCACTGAGTCATATCGGATTATGATATTTTGGCTTCACCATACTCCTAACACGTTGTTGGTAATGAACGAATGATTGACATCTATTAAACCCCTTTAATCTTTCCTTATTAGTGGCATACCACTTCTAATATAATTACCTGTCTTAATATGCTTGTAGCAGCTTTACTTGGCATAGTTCAGCCAAATAGAGATTGTATTTCAAGTTATTGAGGAGTTCATTCCGCAGATAACATACATATGTCCTGTATATGTGTGGGTGTGAACAAGTATGTTGTTTTTGTTTGTTTTGTTCATAAACAAGAGGTTCCTATGCCCTTTTGATTATACATAGTTGTACATTTATATAAAGACAATTTAAAAAATAATGTCCAAGACTTTGAAGGTCAATTCTACTAAAAAAGAAATTGATTTGAAAATAAAGAAAAAAATAATATATTGGTAATACGCAATAAACCATAAATTTTCATCATCATTGGATGTTGAATAATAAAAGTGAGTATTGTATTTTAAGGATAAGCTTATTTCACAAAACACGTTCCACAGTATGAG
Source organism: Lytechinus pictus (assembly GCF_037042905.1). NCBI lineage: Eukaryota > Metazoa > Echinodermata > Echinoidea > Temnopleuroida > Toxopneustidae > Lytechinus > Lytechinus pictus. The sequence continues at coordinate 19,536,671 of NC_087256.1, forward strand.
CAGTATGAAAATGATAGAACCAATGATTTCATCCACTTATTGTATTGTTTTTGCATTAATTAGAAATATTTCAATTTTCCCCCTAAATTTTGTAGAACATGGTTTGAAGAAAAAAATTGAACATGTGGAATAGCAATAAATATGATTTATCATCATTCAATCAAGAGCTTCTTTTTATCAAATCAACAGAATGTTTTTTTAATGAATAAATCTTGAATACAAAATAGCAATTGATAAATAAATCATGTACATATTCCTCATGAAATACTTTGTACCTTTTCTTTCTTTTACTTTCAGTGCTGGCATGGCTTTCACAAATGTTTCCAATGAATTCATCAAGACATCGGTAGACGTCTTTAAAGTCACAGCTGACCGCACTCTGGGAGACCTTGAGTCCTACTTTATGGCAGTAAACGAGGTAATTTATTCCCTTAATGTCTTTGAACTACAGACCTTTTTATTGCTACATGTAATCAACAAGAAACCAAATCTTTTGTTTATGGTAATAAATGAAGAGCTTGTTTGCAGTAGATACATGTAGTTCATCTATCTTTGTTGTAGATATAAACACTGTTGTATACTGTTATTATAATATTTATTCATTTAAATGGTAGTTCTATTCACACAGGATAGCATTGTCAGTTGTTGTTCCCACAATGGCCCTGTCTGCATAACATACAATTTGGCTCACACGTATGTTTCCAGGTAAAGATTGTGAGATACATATTTTGTGTTTGTGTGTGTCAGAAATGGCATTGCCATGGTAACAGTATATTATGGCAAAAATATGGTACAAAATCTTGCAGTTCGAACTACTTCCTCAGTTTTTCACCAATTCTGTTGAAATTCGGCACACACATTTGTCTTAAAGTAAAGATGTGTAAGACACATATTTTGTGTGTGCCAGAAATCATGTTGCCATGGTAACGACATATTTTAAAGTGAAAATTGTGTAAAAATCTTTCAGTTTGAATTAATATATCAATTTTTAACCAATTCTCATGATATTTAGCTCACATATTGGTCTTGTGGTAAGAATAGAAAATACATATTTTGTCCATGTGTTGGAAACTGTTGCAATGGTTATGGCATACGGTGGGGGTATTAATCCCCTTCTGTGATAGTTCTAGTTTAATAAGAAGTTGATGATGTTGATAAGTATGTTCCTTTTGTATTTGTATTCATTTTCCTCTTATCCTCTTTCTATTTTATCAACAGCAAATTGAATACATGGTGGACACAGAATATGCATACGTTGACGGATTATTGACAACAAATTTAAAAGGTGGGTATATTTGTCTTGTTGTGTAATGATACATGTAGAAATAAAAAAAACTGATATTGACACAGAGATATCCAGTATACATTGCACTAGTGAGCAGCTCGATAATTTTTAGCTGGGGAAACTTATGTTCAGTTCCAAATCAAGCCTTAGTCCAAATATGCAGTACACAAATATACATGAATGCATATGATTTATACATGCACCTTAATGCATGAGAAAAGCACAACATGGCCTTACATGTATATTAATGCAGTAGTACCCATTGCGTGACAAGATTATGTATTTCTATCTACTTATGGAAGAACATAATGGTTTTTTAGTAGCTTCAATGACCTATCTGATACGAATATAAATCCTTTTTATTATGACAGCTTCGTTGTGTTGGATTTTGGTTTCTGTTTTGGAAGGAAACTCCTCATCTCTTTGTTCCATGCAATGTCTGACACCAAATTTGATACTATTGTAAATAGATTAAAATTTGTTTTGAATGGCATTCTGGAGAAGCCATGCCGAACAACAATGTACTAATGCTTTATTTATTACTTTGGCAAGTGTATGTGTATGTTTTCATGGCAAATATAGTATCAATGGCATGAAAGCTACCTTCCCTATCTTTGTTTTTTATAGGTGTTTTGAAAACGGAAAATAAAACTGCCTCAAGGCTGAGTTCTATCCATGTTATATTTGCTTATTAAACAGATAGGAAAACTATTACACAACTCTTGTGAGTCCATGCAGTTAATACTGAAATAATCTGAATTCTGGAAGGAATTCTGTTCTAAATGTTAAAACGAACAGCATTGTTTATGTTATGACTGGAAACACATTCTGAAATATAATTGAATAATTCTCTTTGAAATAGTGGTGAACCTTTAGCAGGTTAGAAAGTCTAGACTAGAAAGTGGTCACACCACATGAAGGAGAACAGCTAACTTCTAGACATTGAATTCCCTTTTTTTGTCATGCCAAGGGCACTGACGAAGAGTGTGACTCTGCCTTTTGTTTTTGATAGCTACATGAATGCTCCGTTTTCTTGTAAAGTGTATGATTTCATTTTTATTGCATTCTACTATTACAAAATGATTCTTAACATCTAGACAGTTATTTTCACCATAGCACAAATTCTGGTCTGATTTTCACCAGGCACACGGGAATTACAATACGTACGTAGTTGTAGTTATCGACTATTGTTCAAATAAGCATTAGTTGGTGAGCTGTTTTTTGTACAACAATGAATTGCAGAACTAGGATGAGCACTGCCATTTCAACCAAATCTACATGAACCTGTAATAGTTAAGTCACCTGTGGTTAATAATAATACATGAGATTTGTGTAGCGCATTTTCCATTTTGATTAGATGCTCACAGCGCTTCAGAGCAGAACAACAAAAACTATTTACACATAATACATGTCTAAAAAATAAGTCAATGTCTATCAAAAAGCACTCTTATACAGGTATGTTTTCAGATTGCTCTTGAAGGTGGTCACTGAAGTCTGGGTTTTCAAACTCATACTGTAAATCACCTGTTTTAAGGTATCTATCAGCTCTTGAATCAAGGCACAGGTTGATTTGTTATCCTGCTTTTTTAGGTCATGACATTGCAATTGTTTGAATCACTCTGAATCTCTTCATGGTAAATCTAGATTTATTTCTAATACAGACAAGCCAGCTTAAAGTGACTACCTGTATGGAAGCCAAAGGACCACCTCTCAATTTAACCATTGGAAACTGAATGATTTAGCTGTAACACATGGTTTCCATAGACTCCTGTCTGCATATATGTGGGGCTTAGTCTCTATTTGGTTAAGAACAAGTTTGGCTTCCCTTGAATAATTTGTCACATTGAAACATGTATTAAAGGAAGCTGTTTATAAAGACCACTTTCCTTGTCTCCCTTGGTAATCTTTAAGATACAAGTTTAATTTTGATTCTTAAAAGGAAGAATTTACATGTAATACTGAAAGAAAACATAATTGCCAATTTGAAGAAGAAAAGTAAATCTAACAGCTTCAATAATTATTTTGAATGTGTTTAAATAAAGAAATCATGTTTTAGTTTGGAAAAAATAAGGGGGGGGGGGAGGGTGGGAAGAATATGAAAAGAAAGATAAAGCAAGAGGTAGACCAGTGGGAGATCAAGAAAGCTGAAAGGATAATGGCAAACTGGATTGGTTTTGGGTTGGTGATTGACAAGTGTGTAGGTGGAAAAAAGGTAACATTTCTGGGGAAGACAGAGAAAAAAGATATCCAGGTATAGAAGAAATTTGGCAAAATCCTAAAGATACATGAAAGACAAAAGGATCAGTCGGACTTTGAGATTTGTTAGATAAGGCATCCTCGGTAATCCTTGCGGAAATTCTGGCGAAACGTAATCCCCTTGTTTCAATTGAAATTCAATGCGTACAGTATGTCATCCAGATGCTAATCTGGCAACAATGTTAATATCTTATCTCATCTTCAAGACCGAGGGGGTTTCTCTACCGTAGCGTGCACACACCGGTGACAGAGGAGCGGAAGTGACTGCCCGGAGGGGCGCAGAGTGGTATTTCATTGTTCTCTGGCGATGATAAACACGCATCACATGTATCATGTCAGGCCATGATGTCACCCCATTGACTAACTTCCTAGGCTGCCCGGAGCCCTCCTGACAAATGTCATATTCACTTCTTTTAGTCCATTTCCACCGAGGACATCTGATTCATGCCCTTTTCACACCGGAAATCAAATCTTTCGTGGCGATGCCATCCACGCAAGCCCCATAAGCTTGGAAACACAGTTTGGGGTATTGTCATAAAAGATGTGAGATGTTAGTTATACAGTCACTGCTGGCGAGACGAACAGAAGTTAAGCCTCAAAATTCAAATATCAACTTCATCTGGCAGGTGTGATTCTTGAAAACAGTTGGTGGGGGGGGGGGGGGGTATGAAGAGAGAAATAACGTCTGCCTACTGAATAGAATGGTGCTTGTACTTTTGATGATTATTGAACAAACAATAATAATAGTTTGTGAACAAATTTTTGGCATTTCTCCTACATGTATGTGTTTGAGATCGCATGCTCGATCTGTAATGAAAATCATAAGTCAGGAAAAATTGGAACCAGTGGGATTCGAACCTCTCATCTACTGCTTGCCGGGCAGCGACTCAACCACCAGGCTATTCTGGTCCACGGCTAAGTCACAATGAACTGGAATACAAATACCCTCTTCTTTCTGACTCATTGATATGCAAATGCTGTCCGCCGTGGACAATAGATAGTAAATAAAGAGGCTTTAATAGGAGGTAATAATAATTTGTGAACAAATTTTCGGCATTACTCCTATGTGTTTAAGATCGCATGCTCGATCTGTAATGAAAATCAGAAAGAAGAGGATAGAGGGTATTTGTATTCCCGTTCATCGTGACTTAGCCGTGAACCAGAACAGCCTGGTGGTTGAGTCGCTGCCCGGCAAGCAGTAGATGACAGGTTCGAATCCCACTGGTTCCAATTTTTTCAAATTTGTTCACAAATCATTATTACCTCCTATTAAAGCCTCTTTATTTACAATAATAATAGCATGGACATGATTTGTATTGTTCCGGTATCCATCATGAAAAAGTGCTCATTGCGTAATAAACTTGAAAGTGAATGGAAACCTGTTAAAGAAAGGAAAGAATTATATTTAAAACAGATGGCAACTCTCAAAAAGCATAATAAGTTCAGATTGAGGTGCAGTAATTGAAAAAGGAGAGAGAGTGCTACAAGTAGGCGCATAACCCTGTTCACTGCCTGTTTAACAATCATAGAAATTCTGTGATTCTTTTGAATTAAAGTTGCACAGAAAAAAACAACATTTTGATGGAGGTTCTCTTACATTCTGTCACAATAGATAATAGTGACAATAATAATATTTATAAGGCACTTAATACAGATGTTTCTAAGCAAGCACTAAATTTTCTGATTATTTATTACATGTTATTTCAGGGATTTTAAGAACAAAGGTGTAATGAATAAAATTAAATTTTGTGGTTAGATGTATTCCAATGTGACAGAACCTTCATTACAATGATACAAAATTAATCACAGAATAATTTTGTTTTATGATTACATGATGGTATTTTCATTCAAACATTCCTGAAATATTTGTTTTCTATCATTTGAATCCAGAAAACAAAATTTATTATTTTATTATTTTCTCCTTGACTTTGTTTGGAAGATTGTAAGGTGGGTATGAAGAATGTCAGTTGTAATTTTTTCTCCATGTTTGGCAGATTTTATTGTATTACTTTTAGATTCTTTAATAAATTGTAAGCATTGACTCTGCAGAGCTTTTGACTGGAGCATTACAATTTTGCAATTTCCAACAAGATGTCTTTTTTCTTCTCTTGGTTAAATTCGATTTGTAAATAAAATTTACTGTTTTTTATTGTGACGTCACTCATTTCATATTAATCTTGAAATATTGGTCAACAACCACATACTCAACACCTTGTAGATCAATCACCTTGTTTCTCTTTCAACATGATTTTAAACCTCACTATTTTCTTGGGACCTCTGTTGTAGTTTTTCTGATTAATCCTTATTTTTCCCTGTGCTTGGGATTCTGTTCATTATTTCTTTAATTTTTTTATTCTTAATTGCAGCGCATGCTTTCCTAACAAAAAAAGTAGATTCACAAGAAACAGTTGGCCTCTTGTGATGATGATAATGAACGTTTGGTGAATGTGTTAGTTAACTCATGTATCTTTATGCTTTCTATGTATTCTTTTTTTTCTGTCTTCAGAAATTGGAACAGAGATTGGTGATCCCGTAGCGGAGTATTTGCTTGATGAAGCTGGCCTTCAGGAAGTGATCGATTCTGTTTCGACTATTTCTTCCAGTAAGTGCAATCAACTATTAGTGATAGAATGTACCTTTCTTCTGTTTGAATGCTTCAGGAAGGTGCAGGTTCGGGATTCAAATCCCACCGCAGAGCTTGCGTTCTTTGGCAAGATGTTCATCTACATTTACCACTTTCTACTCAAGGTGTAGTAAATGAGTTCCCAGTATTCCCATATTTTGTATGTCGTAAAATTGGAATGCCTTGGCCATGGCCTTAAGGCTTTCAAACCTTGGCCTTAAAGCTTTCAAGCCTTGGCATTGGGTTTCCAAGCCTTGGCCTTGGGTACTGAAGCCTTGGCCTTGAGGGTTTGGGCCTGACTACAACACTGGCTATTCAGAAAGTCTTCGACTACTTCAACCTTTTAGAAGTACATGTAGAATATTGTCCATAAAGTCAAATATATTGTTAGACCAGAATTTTGCGAAACATGTAATATATACCTCTTCGAAGTCAAATTTCTCCTTAGCTGAACATATTTCTGTGGTCCTATTTGATTTGACTTAATAGGCAAAGTTACCTGTATTCATATTCATTTGCTCTTATTCACTCATATGTTCATTGCAGCTTTTGATGACATGGAGGAGGCACTGAATGAGATTGAAAGTCTTCGTTCACAGCTGATCAACCAGTCTAACGAGTTGGAGAATGAACTGAACCAGGTGGCTTCAGATCTGAACGCGATCAATGCAGACTGTGGCAATTGCATACCAGACGTAGACCAACTTGTAATCAATGTGAACTATACTGAGGTGAGTTGGCCTTCCCAGAACAGGTTTGGGTCTCAAGAAGTCTCCTCTTACTTCTGATTTAATCAGAATTTGCTGATTTTTTTTCTAAAAAAAAAATAATGCAACCTTTTATCAGGGTGATACATAACTTTTTAGAAGCGCTTGCCCGGTGGGGCAAGTAAATTTTTAAATAGTTGGAATATACTTACCCAAAAATCTATTTGACTTGCCCGAAAAAATCCTTGAAAAAAAAAGTTTACTTCTCCAAAAGAAAGTTTTGCGGATTTATAAACCATTGACCTTTTTCTCTCTTTTGACATGAACTGATCTACCTTGTTATTGCATTTCTTTTTTCCAAAGTGATTTTATCTTGCCTGCCATGACCAAAATTAGGGTCAATATCATATCATATCGACCCTAATTTTGGTCATTCTACTTTGAGTATTTTGCTCTCTACTATGTGAATTTTGCTTGCCCAATTCGGGCAAGTAGTTTTGGTCCCTACTTCAAAACACTTGCCCGACTCTAACTTTTACTTGCCCCGGGCAATCGGGCAAGTGCTTATGTAGCACCCTGCTTTTATCTATGCAGTCCGGCTTTGACAAATGGAAGCAAGTGAGATGTTAACAGGAATTGAGTTTTGAATTAAAGAAAAAAAAATTATCCACCTTGTTTTTTACCTCCATTCCAAATTTCATAGTAAAATGCTGATCCTGCACGATATGTCTGGTAAACCACCATGCTAATGCATTGGTGTGTATGTAAATCACATATATGTAAATGTTGCTTTTTTAACAGGAAATTCCACTTTTGTTATATGCTTCTTTTCATCAAATTAGGGCAGTGTGACACCAAGACCAATGTGAAATTTATAGAAAAATCAAGACCCGAGTAGTTCATACCAAAATATTGTTATACCATTATTTACCAACTCTGCTCCATATTTCTTTTCCCATGAAAATATTATTTCATGATTATGAGCCAATGACATTGGCTCATATTGTAATTATGATAATAATAATTCTCTTGGGGAGGGATGGATGGATGGGTACATGTATATAATAATAATTATATTGGATGGCCTTTTATCTTGGAATACGAGAAATATTCTACACTTAAGGGCCAATACTGCACTCATCTATGATTCATGCAATATTGGCCCTAGCTTGTGGAATATCTCTGGTATCCCATTCTAGCCATCCAATATCATACAATCTTTGCTTCATCATGATAACCCTTAGTATTGTTATTGTCATGATTTATTATGAGTATAGATTAACTCTAGGTCCTAGTCGGAACAAAAGTGCAAAAATGAATCATGAGAGGCCACATTGAAACGACTGAAGTATTACAATTTTGCCCCGAAATACAGTCATATATTAACTTATCTTTTGGCAGAGATTCAGAGTGTCTTACGAAAATTGTACAGTGACCTGTCCATGAATTGCATCTTTTTCCTGCAAATTTAGTGACAGGAAAATAAAAGCTTTCCAGCGTGAATGCTTCGCCTTTGCCTCTCGTTTAGAACCAAACCATGGATAAGATATTGACAAGTAGTGCACAGATAATGTATTATGGAAGATTTATGAATATGCAAATGTAATATAACTCTTTCTGAGATGTCACAAACTCTGATGTGTTTACATACTTCTACATTTTGATCTCTATTTTTCAAACGAGAATTGCAAAGCATAAACTTGAATAAATATGAATACAGTGAAACAATATACAGTTTTAAGTGGCATTCACAAACAATCACTCAATCAAATTTGGAAGCCACTAAAGTTTAATATATATATATATATATATATATTTTTTTTTTTTTTTCTATAATCTTGATATTCCAGTCGTAACCATCTGTACACAATCAAAAATGTAGGAATTAGTTGCAAGAAACTGTAAATGGAATTTGAACTATAAGGTCCTTCTTGAAAATGCTTATTTTAATCACTATTTGTTTAAATAGATTCCTTTCATTGCCAATAAAAAAATTGAACAAATGGTTTGATAATTATATACATCTGTAAATGTAGGAAGAATGTGAAATAAACAAGTATGATAAATAATTAAAACAAAATGACAATATACACGTATCTTGGATGTACACATATTAATGCTTCATTATTAAACAAATATAAATAAATAAATATTAGGTTACAGGCAATAGGTCTACAGTGTATCCTTTTCAAATACAAAACTTAAGAGAATTAAAAGAAAAAGGTAAAATGTAAAGAAAATTAATTTGAAATTAACAAAAAGATAGTCAAATGGACATGTACTTTATAAAGGGAAGTTAAAAAAAAAAGTATATACATAAAAAAAGAAGAAGAATGATCACTTTTAGACAGAGTTGAATGTGAAATATATATGTAGCATTAATCAGATATGAATTCATTGAAATTCTGCTTCTCAGAATGTCAACATACTGGTTTTGTACTACTGGCAGTCACCCATACCATTTAAATGTACTAGTGTAACAGGGTTGTGATTCTGAGCAAAGATTCATGTAACTTTCCCTTTCGAAGGAAGTAATTGACAGATCTTTGAGTTTTGTTTTGTTGACTTTGCTAAAAATAACCATATTAAATGCGTTTCTATGGAAGCTGGCACAAAAATACCAAAACAAGAGATATACTTATTCTGTTTATCCAATCTGATACCTAAACTGTTAAATTTGTAAAGCTTCTGCCAAGCCTTGCAATTTGAATTTTACCTTCATTTTAATAGCGCAAACAATGTTGTGGTATTTGTTTCTAGGGCATCTCCCACGCAAATATCAAAACTATCTTTTTATTATCTTTAAATGTTATTCTCAAAATTATATAGATGTCATTTATCTTCGCTTTGCAATGACTCGGGAGCTTTATGTAACATTAGAATGTCGGATTATCTAAATATGGATCTTCCTTAAAACTAACCCATGCCAAATACTGGCTCCTATTATGATTTACATGAAGGATAGATATCTTCAGGAAGTTTACTGCTAACCACATACCTACATGTAGAGCTACTGAATTTGTTGAAATTCGGTCAAAATAGATTAACCTATTTTCTTTCTCCTGCAGGAAATTGATCAATTTTGGGTGATTTTATTAGGTACTTTTTTTGGTTATTAGTTGCATTTCAAAAACAAGAGTGCAGTGCTTGAGAAATGATTTTTTTTGTCTTAATTTGGAAGAGTTGGGAGGGGGATTAGATGGTTAGATGGAGTTATCAGCAATGTATAGTATGACTTTACATTTTTATCTTTGGCAATGCATCGTGGGATGGAAGTGCAATAATAATAATGATAATAATAATAATAAATAATAATAATTATGATTATAATGGTATACCCAGGGTAGCCACTTCAGTTCCGAAAACTGTTCTCCCAGCGGGCCCTGCCATTATTATTACCCCGGCTAAGCTAGGCCACCGATTCAGGTGCACACAGCTTTTTGAGGAATTACTTCCTGCCGGTACCCATTTACCTCACCTGGGTCGAGTGCAGCACACTGTGGATAAATTCCTTGCTGAAGGAAACTACGCCATGCAATGATCATTGATAGATTGTAATAAACAGTGTATATTTGATTCATGTTTATATCATTCAAATAATAAATATTTGTGGATTTTTTTTTCCTTCAACGATTATGAACGATATTAAGAGAGCATTAATGAGACAATTTATAAGCGGACTGCACATTTAATTCCATGCGCTTCTTGGCATACTATAAATTCTGTCCCATCATGCTCTGCAATAAAAAAAACCCATGAAGGAACATACCAGACAATGCAATAATAAGCTACAAGTACCTATTAGTGTAGAGCTATTGTCTAGCCATGATGATGTTTTACATGTATCATCTCAATAAATTCATCGGTTATGGTGATTTCAGGATACCAAAACAATAGCAATTCTAAAGGCTACAGTGTAGGAAATGCCTTAATACTCTTTAAGAAGTTCTGTAGCTTCTGGTTATTTCTATCATTAAATCCAAAGGTCATTTAACAGTGACTTCCGTGAATGATACAATTTGTGTTTTTTTTCCTTCGCAATCATTTAATAGGGATTACCTTGTAGATATTTTATTTCCCTTAAAAGTTCACCCTGATTTCAGGTTGGTTGTAAAAAAAACCCACAAACATAGATAAGGCGGTGCTGCACCATCCCGTGTTTGCTCAATCTCGAGATTTTAGCCGGATCGGCCCTCTTCGCGATTAATCTCAAGATTCAAGAAACCCTGTCTCCACCATCGCAAGAAGAGCGATTCCTGCTCGAGCGAAGCATCGATGCATTATGGTCTGACGCCGTGAATAAATAATCCCGAGTGCGTCTGCACCTACGAATTAGGGCGATAATTCGTAAAATAGCGCGCTATTTTGCAAATAATCCCAAGTTGACTTGGGATTGCAATCTCGAGATTAATCCTACGAACTAGCGCGATACTTGCGTCTCCTTTGCAAATAATCTTGAGATTGTTCAGATCGGGATAATTTGCCAGATCAGAAATAGCGCGCTAATTTGAAAACTCGGGATGGTGCAGACGGCCCTATAGAGAAACACATCAATTAAGGTTTGGTGAAAAGCCATGCAGACCTGATTGTCTTTGATTTGGACCTACTTAGTGAATTTAGGTCATAATGTAGGGCAACCCTGCATATTTAGGTAATTTTTTAACTTCCGCAGTTTGGTAGCTAATTTTTTTATTTATTTATGAAATGCCAAATTTTCTTTTATAATGAATTGAATAGATATTTGTTTGTCAAAAAAATGGTTGCTTTACTTGAAGGCCAATACAAGTGGAATGATCCCCTCCCCTCCGCAAGAGTATGTCATGAAAATAAAGCACATGTTACTCATCGCATTTGCTTGGATTTTGAACATGATATTTTTCCTTTCCTGAAGGAGACCCAGAAAGGATTGTATTCATACCAAGAACGATATATTTGTACAATTGTCTGTCTGCCCAAACAAAACTTGATACTAATTGATGGCAACAGCTTAGGCCCATAGAATATATAATGCATATCAGTCCTTAGAGTTTAGCCATGCCAGTGGTAATTCAATGTGGTAATCCCTGATTCTGCTATGACTGCATTTTCTCACATGCCTACAATTAAATGTTCCTTTTCCTCGACTTCTGGCAAGTGTCATTTTTCACAAAAGGGGTAGCATTCCATGAAAGACATCTTCACTGACGATTTGTTATAAGCTACTGGAATCCTTGCATCTGGTTGGCTCAGAGCAAAATTATTCTTGAAAATCACTCACCAGTTGTTCCATGAAATGCTCCCGGAAATTAAGATGGACTGTCATCCTTTATAATCGTTAATGCAACGGAAAGCAACATTTGATGTTTGAATAGTGTTGTGGGTTTTTACGACTTCTTGGCTAGACGATTGTGTCATTTTCATGCGTTTCATTGATGTTTGACTGGAGAATAAAAAGAAAAGATTTTCGATTTGACCCCTACCCAAAATCATTTTTCTTTGGTACATATCTGTTTTCTAAGCAATCTTTTAGATATATTTTCTGCTAGTTGTGATTTCATAAGCTGATCTGAATTGAAACTGAAAGGGGTTAACATAACGGGGCGCAGTGGTCAATATCAATGAATATTAATATTTGCACAAAAACAGCAAAAAACAGAAGAACCTTCTCCTTGAAAGGGGGATTTGAAATAAATACAAATCACAGAAGTGAATGTAAGAAAAAAAAAAGAAATTAAAAAGATTTCACAATTTGGGATACATTTCTTCTTCTCTTAGTTAATCGCAACAAGTCAAAATTGGCTTTTGTCAATAATTGCCATTATTTTTTTAATATCGACATCAGTTGTAGAATTAATAAAAACATTAGAATGATTAAAAGTTAACAAAGTGAGAAAAATATAATGCAAAGGCAGCATCTCAGCAATATTCTTATAATAACATTCTAATTTTCAATTTTGAAGAATTAGTTATGATTATAATAATTCAATGATCATCTGAAATGTGCAAGTTTACCATGAACTACATGTAGGTTAGTTTCTACTAAGTTCACTCTATTCTCGAATATATATGAAATCAGTTCTCGAACTTGTACAAGCCAGCTTTGATAAATTACATATTTGTAAATAATCAGATGCTTGTCGAATTGGATCATGGGTTTCGAGCACAGTAGCAACGGCACAGGATTAGCCCAGCCAATACTTGTAGCATTGATTGGCAGGAAGGGATTAGTTTAATTGATGTTTAAATCTTTTAATCCCTCAAGATATGTAAAGTTTGATTCCTATCCAAACCGTCTGCTCAGTACAGTGTACATAAATGTTTGCCAGTGAAGGGGGAAATTGTGTAAATATTATCCGTGGGTGAATATGTGTGATGTTTTGAAGATAACTTGTCGAAAGTGTTAAATGCAGGGGGACATTTTCAGACAGGATACTGTGTCTGTTCCTGTTATGTTTTACAAGTAACTTCTTGTTGATGAAAAGGTTTATTTCACAACCAGATTTTCAGTGATAATGCTCAGACTTCCCAATTGCGACTGGCTCTAGAGTGTATGCCAGTGTTCATGTGCCAAAAAGCAATTAATGTCTTTCACACTTACCTGTTAATTTCATTTTTAAATGTTCAGTTTTGAATGAAGAAAGTTTTCATGAGAGAATTTTTATACAAATAACAATGATATATTCCAAGAATGAAAACATATTTAGACTCATATGTGTAAGATCATAATTGTGACTAATGGCATTCAAGGAGGGAGTCTTTATGGAATTCATTGAAGGAAAAATTAATGCCCAGTATACCAGATGAGGCCATGGAAAATGGCAAGCTTCAGTTAATTGCTTTTTTTCTGCAGGGTTTGATTAAATTTTTTGTCTTACTTTTAACAACAAAAAATTAACATTCATTTTGGTCCATTTATGAGTTTTGAGCTTCACAGATACACATGCATGTTGTATGTGAGCGTGTTCATGCGACACTTTTGTATGAAATGTTTTTGAAAGACATTTTACTTCAAACCAAATTTATATACGATCAATCAATACTTAATAAGTTGAAAATACACAATCTTTTATGGGTTCGAACAGGTATTCCAAGGTTGAACTTTTTGCAATACATGATGGTGGGTGGGCTTGTAAAAGAGTGGAAGAGAGCTCACAGATACACTCCAAGGTTGACCTGTACATCCTGAGTCAATCTCACTGATCTGTGATACCTGATGGTGGGTGGGCTTGGAAAAGAGTGGAAGAGAGCTCACAGGTACACTCCAAGGTTGACCTGTACATCCTAGGCCAATTTCACTGATCTGTGATACCTGATGGTAGATGGGCTTGGAAAAGAGTGGAAGAGAGCTCACAGGTACACTCCAAGGTTGACCTTTACATCCTGGGTCAATCTCACTGATCTGTGATACCTGATGGTGGATGGGCTTGGAAAAGAGTGGAAGAGAGCTCACAGATACTGTCCAAGGTTGACCTGTGTTTCCTAGGTCAATCTCACTGATCTGTGATACCTGATGTTGGGTGGGCTTGGAAAAGAGTGGAAGAGAGCTCACAGGTACACTCCAAGGTTGACCTTTACATCCTGGGTCAATCTCTCTGATCTGTGATACCTGACGGTGGGTGGGCTTGGAAAAGAGTGGAAGAGAGCTCACATATACTGTCCAAGGTTGACCTGTGTTTCCTAGGTCAATCTCACTAATCTGTGATACCTGATGGTGGGTGGGCTTGGAAAAGAGTGGAAGAGAGCTCACAGATACACTCCAAGGTTGACCTGTATATTCTAGGTCAATCTCACTGATCTGTGATACCTGATGGTGGGTGGGCTTGGAAAAGAGTTGAAGAGAGCTCACAGGTACACTCCAAGGTTAACCTTTACATCCTGGGTCAATCTCACTGATCTGTGATACCTGATGGTGGGTGGGCTTGGAAAATAGTGGAAGAGAGCTCACAGGTACACTCCAATGTTGACCTGTGTTTCCTAGGTCAATCTCACTGATCTGTGATACCTGATGGTGGGTGGGCTTGGAAAAGAGTGGAAGAGAGCTCACAGGTACACTCCAAGGTTGACCTGTGTTTCCTAGGTCAATCTCACTGATCTGTGATACCTGATGGTGGGTGGGCTTGGAAAAGAGTGGAAGAGAGCTCACAGATACACTCCAAGGTTGACCTGTACATTCTAGGTCAATCTCACTGATCTGTGATACCTGATGGTGGGTGGGCTTGGAAAAGAGTTGAAGAGAGCTCACAGGTACACTCCAAGGTTGACCTGTACATCCTGGGTCAATCTCACTGATCTGTGATACCTGATGGTGGGTGGGCTTGGAAAAGAGTGGAAGACATTTCACAGGTACACTCTAAGGTTGACCTGTGTTTCCTAGGTCAATCTCTCTGATCTGTGATACTTGATGGTGGGTGGGCTTGGAAAAGAGTGGAAGAGAGCTCACAGGTACACTCTAAGGTTGACCTGTACATCCTAGGTCAATTGCACTGACCTGTGATACCTTATTGTTGATCGGGCTTGGAAAAGGGTGGAAGAGAGCTCACAGGTACACTCCAAGGTTGACCTCTACATCCGAGGTCAATTCCTGATTGTGGGTGGGCTTGGAAATGATTGCCACAACTTACAATGGAACACTTTCCTGAAACTACCACGTTTTTCATTTTTGTTTTGATTTACATCTTTATGATTCTTGTTCTTGATTTCAGCCATGGAAATTTGAACACATCCATGTACATATGATGCTGAGGGTCACATTATACTCACAATTTATTTCAATTTTTTTTTTCAGTTGCCATCGGTACAGCCACAAATAGAAGGAGTTGAAGAGGCCAATAATTTGACTAAAAATATCACTCAAGAGGTAAGAATAGCAGAATAAATTAGGTCTTACATGAAACTATTTCCTTCTTGGCATATGTCCAATCTTAATTGATTCCTATTTTTATTTTGGATGATTTTCAAGCTGAATATTTTTTGCGAGAAAATTTGATTTCCTTATTCAAATTCGCCTGGATTGATTTGATGGAATGGCTCAGCAAAATCCCAGAACTGCACTTTGCAGCCAAAAGGCAGAATTGAATAAAGTTTACAATGATACAAATAAAATTTCAATATATTTGTCATGTTTTTGTTTTTATGTTTCCAACATAGGCATGTACCATGTATGTACCTGTTATGCATTGAATCAACCTGCTGCCTAAAAATAACTTCTTACAAAAGTAAGAAAACCAAAGCAAAAAGCAAAAAAAAAAAAAAAAATGAAACTTCACATTTGCAATTAAAGAAACAGTGAAAGCAGCAAAAACTAAAACAACAACGCACCAATAGCTTTGATGCAGACTCGAGGTAATACGTAAGTCTTATTAAAAAATTTAGATTTTCAAATAAAGGTTTTCCTAATTGAGAGGCCTCATGATCGTACCAAGTATTTTAGTCTTCTTTGACATGAGTCATTGATGGATGATGATTTATCAGTGTTATGCATCTAGACATTTCCATATCTTTTCCTATTCATCATTTGTTCAGCTCTACTTAAAGAAGATGCTCAAATGCTGGGATATAACACTTATGTAATTCAAGTTGGTTTGATAGAAAAAAAAATTATATGAAACACAGTGTTAAATGTTTGACAAAAAGTCAACTTCAAAGAACAGAGTTATGGAGTTTTTCATTGTCTAATTATATAATATATGATTAAAATTGCATAAAATGCTTTTTTTTAAATAAAGTGATACTACCTTCTTTAGGAAAAATATTATTGGTCATCATGCCTTGACCGTCAAAACAAAAACTTATGGAATTCATTTTACATGACAAATATGACATGTAGACTCTTTAGGGGCTAGTTGCTTGCGTATACATGTAGTATCTCATAAACAAAACATTACATGTACATATCATAACATTATATCATAAGCATTATAACCATAAAGCATCTATCTTTCTAATATTCTTACTCTTAGGTGAATTTTTTGAGAAAACCTTAATATTTTTAGCTCATTTTTTTCTGCTTCTATTAAAACAATATTGATTTCTGGGAGGACTTCCCCTTTACCTGGGCTCCATAACACAAAGGTTCACAATCAATCGCTACACGGCAATGGCCAATCAAGATTGTTGTTTCATTTGCATTTTGTTCAAAATACAGAGCAGGAACCAATCAGAGTTGTTCTTTCCTACTTGCTATCCATTGCAAACTTTTGTGTAATGGGGGCCCAGTACGGTTGTTTTGTCCTCTATTCGCTCCTTGCTCCCCATTGCCAACCCACCCTACAAAGGAAACTACAGAGATGGTTTATGGGATTATCTGAGATAGAAAATGCTTAAGGCTAAAGATGATTGTTTGGATTTAGAGACCTCATGATGGTACATTCATAGCCATTACTATCATAATGGTCTTTTTTCTGAAATGAGTCATTTATGTGAGTGTCATATGTCTCTTGAGAACATTGGATTATTTCAGGAATCCATTGGTTTGGTTCACACAATACTCTGCTCTCGTTTTTTTCTTCAAATCTAATAAATCTAACTCAGAGTGATATCCTTTTCCAGTAATGGCTCAAATTTTTACTGTTTTGCATATGAGACTTTCAGGTTATTATTCTTAATCTACAACTCAATGTTCATACAATTTTCATGCTATCAGAACAAGATTTTATTAGATCTAAAAGCAATCTCCCCCCCTCCCAGGTGAACTCTTCCCTTCTCCCTTTTCAGACCAGACATATTCATGTACATGTATAACACTAATTTTACCTTCATAGCTTGGTTGAAAGGAGTATTTTGGCATTCCAGCTTATTTTGAAATATGCCATAGTCCAGTGTGAACTTAACTATTGTCATACACTCAGAATTTCATTTCAAATGCAACCCTTTAGAATTGTGGTTTCAGCAATATTTGATTTATTGTCTTCTTTCCTGTTTCATCAGTACAATCCCTAGGTATCCATTTTAACCCATCCCTCTTTTCCCCCTCATTTTCCAATTTCTGGTTAAAGTTTGCTGTTTCCTGCTTTTATTTTCACTTTGAAACTGCTTTCCCAATCAAAATATGGAAACAGAAAATGTGAAATTCCTTTTTTTAAAGGTGTCTTTAAGTCTAATGTCTGTCTGAAAATGATTGTTTTTGGTTGGCATCACCTGTACCTTAGAGGAGAAAAGCGAACTGAAACATTGGACCACGGCTCCCTCCTTTTGATACAATTAATAATAATATTGTACTTATATAGCACTTTTTATCGAGATTTCTATGCGCTTTACATTATTAATTAGAAGAATTATTAAATTACAATTATTTAATTAGAGGTGTGCAGAATGACCACTTCACCAGGGTTTCCCCCTACTTTAATGTAAACAGTGCAGTGGGTTTCGTAACATATTATTAGAATATATGCAATTTGAATGCTTGAGTGGGCTTGATTAAACCATTTTTCTGAGGTGATGTTAAAACTGTGCAAACTGCGAGGGTCCAAGTTAAAAAAATTGAGATCTCTCCGAAGCTTCAATTCTGATTCTGCAGCCATTTTAATAGACCTAGCAGTAATTGTTTGATATATTTACCTTTTCTATCTGATGTATTCTAATTCACAATTTGATAGCATTTGGTCCACCCCTCCCTCAACTCCCCCAACTTTCTATAATTCATGAAATGAAATTTACCTACATGTACATGTATTGAGACCTTTCCTTGTAAATGTACCTTAGTTGCAGTTTTCTAAAGACCTCTTTTTCTCCAGTCTCTCGTGGAACATGCAGAGTATCTGATGCATGTGATACAAAGCTTGAAGGTAAAAGGCAGTAGTTGCAGCAAACAATTGTTTCATGAGAAATATTTTAAATCAAGGTTGATTGTCAAATATTATGTACATTGAGATCTGGTACATTATTGTAAATTTATCTTTGTAAAATCATGAATATCTTAGCTCAAAATTGATGATTCTGATGATCACTAACACAGAAAAGCATATGTAGGACATTGTATTAATATTGCGTAACCCCCCCCCCCTCCCCTGACTTTTGATGGAATTCCGTGCTTATTTTGCTCAATTCTTAGCAATTACGCATTTTCTTCCAGAGCTATTTAGCACATATTTTTCATTTATACATACAAACACTTTGGTGGTAATTTCATTGGATTCTGTTCGAACTCCTTTTGAGATCGTGACCACAACTGGTATTTATCTTTACCTATTGACCTCACAATTGATTTTCATGACTGATTGTACATTGCACAAAGCTTAGCGATTAAACGTAGAACAGAGTTCAACGGACCCCAATGTAAATCAGTGGTGAATATCAATCTTATGATCTCTCATTAAAGCTTTGTGTGACAGTGCCTAATATGTTCCATGATAGACTCCTATGAAAGAAGACCGCATTTAAAGGACAAGTCCACCCCAACAAAGAGTTGATTCGAATAAAAAGAGAAAAATCCACCAAGCGTAACACCGAAAATTTCGTCAAAATCGGATGTAAAATAACAAAGTTATGACATTTTAAAGTTTCGCTTAATTTCACAAATAGTTATATTCACATCCTTGTCAGTATGCAAATGAGGGCGTTGTGGCGTGCGCCTGTACTCCAAGCTATGCAGGGAAGTTACAAATTGATGCAGAGGTTCGAGCCCTGGTCACGTCTTTCGGATGGTGACGTTAAAGGTCGGTCCCAGACGTAAATAATCATATCTGATTGATACACGTCTGACAAAACTCAAATACACACACACATGCAAATGAGGAGACTGATGACATCACTATTTCTTATGTATTTTATTATATGAAATATGCTAATTTTCTCCCTGTTGTCGTGTGAAACAACATTTAATTCCTCCCTGAACATGTGCAATTAGCATTGTTTAATACTATATGGTTCAATCAAGATGGTCCTTATTGTCAAATCTGTAAAAAATGAAATATTGTATAATTCAAACAATAAAAAACAAAAGAAAAAGTGAGTGATGGACATCATTGACTGTCTCATTCGCATGTCACTGAGTTGGGCATTTCACTGTTTTGTGAAAAAATAAGCGAAACTTTAAAATGTCATAACTTTCTTATTTTACATCCGATTTTGATGAAATTTTCAGCATAATGATTTTGATTTTTCTCTATATATTCAAATCGACATTTTTCTGGGGTGGACTTGACCTTTAATATCTGCTTTCGATTAACCTTTCAGTCATTTTGTGTGTGTCAAGATAAAGATTCTGTATTCTTTGTTGGGAATTCTTGGCTTCATTTTGAATGGAACAGTGGAAAGCGATGGTGACAAGCACTAATTAATTCAGAAGATATGGACCGAGATTTTCTGAGAATATTCCTCTTTGATGGTACAACTTCTTTTTATCTCTGTCTGCAGAAATTCCTGTTTCCAGGAGAGAAAAAAAAGAACGGAAAATAAGAACAAAGAGCAGGAGATACGCTGCACAGTCTTATCTGAGATGGGATCTTTGATAGTGTACTGACCAAATTCTTTTGCTCTATATTCTCTTCCGTAAATTTTCTCCCAATATACAAAGTCACATAAGAGATTGGTTCTGATCTATGTTTACTGTACATTTTATTTTTGATGACTCTGTATGATTAAATTCATGATGCCACAAATTTTTGCCTGCAACTGAACCCTACAATTGATTTGATCCGATTGTTGTTTGGTGTACATTACACTTTGTCTAATGCTTGCGTAAATGCATATATGGTAATGTCCAAATGGTCTAAGTTCCACTTGATTTGCTAACTATTTTGAACTTTGTCAAATTAAATATTGCGTACACAAACGGTTCATCTAAAAATGTAGACTTAGTGGTGTTAGACCAAGTTGATAGTATAACATGGAATGGATATAACCAAACTGGAAATTGAACAAGATGGTTAATGGGCTAAATAGCAAGACCAAATGGTAAGTAGATGAACTAGTAAATGAACAAAGATTAGACCATGAAGGATGAGATCAAATGGAAATTAGACTATGTAGGTGTAGACCAAGCAGCGATTTGCCCTTTCACAAACTGACCAATGTCGGGAGGAACCATTTTACACCCTTCTTTCATGCGTGCCCATCTGGACCACATCCACACATTAACCCTTCTAGATCTATACCCCCTTTTCACACCACTCCATCACCCACCCCCTTTCCCCTTCCCCTCAGGGGTGTGATAGTGGTTCGTCTAAAGGCCACCGCACACCCTACGACTGTTCACGATCTGATTTTGGAACAAATCGCACTTTGCTCATTTTCTGAAAATGTGAATGGAACATATCATTTTATTTGAGGTTAAAATTAATTGAAAGAATACTACTATAACTATTTTGAAAGACTGCAAACCTTTATTTTGGAGTAAAGGCCAAATGTACGATTGCTATGACGTCATTACGACTAGATATTAAATTTGCTTTTATTCGAAGGATGATAGCATAGTCACAGATTTGAACATAGGTATTCGTATGATGATTTCGAACATTACACAGTAAGATATTTCAAGTCTCAATATTACATGTAGCATCAAATTCTACAACATTTTATTTTGAAATCGGTTCGCAGACCAATCGTAAGGTGTGCGGTCGCCTTTACTTATACCCTACCAGGAACCATTTTGCACCCATCTTACCAGTCTATCCCTCTGGTCCACACCTCTAGCACCATTATCAATATACCTATCTCTTTTGAACCATTCCACGACCCCCTTCTCTCCCCTCGGGTGTGACAGTAGTTCCTATCTCTTACCCTTTCAAAAACCATTTTGCACCCTCCTCTCGCCTCTCCATACCCCTCTTGACCACCTCTCTATAAACACCATCCTTGATCTAACCCCTCTTTCAGACCACTCCATCACACACCCCCTCCTTCCTCCCTTAGAGGGCTGTGATCTTGGTTCCTTTCTCTTACCCTTTCATGAATCATTTTGCACCCTACTTTCCTGCCTATTACCCTTTTATATCTATTCCCCAAATTCATACCACTCCATCACCCACCCCCCTTCTCCCCCCCCCAGAGGTGTGAATGTGGTTCCTCCTTACCCTATCAGCAACCTCTCTCTTCGACTTGGTACTCTGACAGGAACCATTTTGCACCTTTTTTCTGTACCTGTATACTCCTCTGGACCACCTCTCTAGCACTATTCTCGTCTATCCCCTTTTTTCTAACCATCTCCCCTTTTCTAACCATCTCACCACCCCATTCTCCCCTCCCCCCAGAGGTGTGATTGTTGTTCATCTCTCTTACCCCCATCATGAACCTCTCTGACAGGAACCATTTTGCACCCTCCTTTCCTGTTTACTCCTGTGCACCACCTCTTCAGCACCATTCTCGCTCTATCCCCCTTTTTTCTAACCATCTCACCACCCCCTTCTCCCCTCTCCTCAGGGGTGTGATAGTGGTTCCTCTCTATTACCCCATCAGGAACCAGGTTGCACCCTACTTTCCTGCCTACCACCCTGGACCACATCTCCAGTAGCTTTTTACCCAAGTAACTCTTCGAATCCTTTCCAGCCCTGTTGTGTCATCATTTCTTCCCCCGTTGAGTCATCGGCAATCCCGGTTCTGCAACCTTGATCCCAGGACACTTCTGGTTAATTTCATTTTCTAATTGCATTTATTTGGCATCCATAAAAAGACAATTGTCCAAGATTAAACAATATAGAAATTAAACTGTACAATCTTAATTGCAACAATAAACAAAATTGACAAAGGATAAAACATACATAGTAAAACTGCAGTGGATACATCGAGTTGAAAAAAGCCATTGACCTGTCAAACCTGACTTCCAACACAACATGAGAGTACAATATTAAAAAGAGATTACTGCGATACTATTGAAATTGCTCCTCCTAATCTATAACCATCACTAAATTCTAAAGCATTTTCACAAAGAAATTACAGTATATGTATCTATGTAAACACACCCCTGTAATCTACCAGATAAAAAAACATGATGTTCTCTGTACTGATGTAATGATTAATATTAGTAATATAGTTATAGGTTTATTACAAATAACAAATAAAAGCCTTATCAGTGAAGAAGTATTTCGCCCCACATACAGATACATGTATAAATATCTGCATTTACACTTTTTTAATACTTAACTAAGTTAGACCCCATGCAATTACATGAACCTCAACATGGTACACAATTTAAGATGGCTTCCTACATGTACATACATTCATGTAGGTACTAATATCATAAGCAGAGAAAGTCACTTAAAAAAGAAGCATGTGTCCACTTTTTTTAATACATCTTTTGACCTATTATCCTATATTGTCAATTTTCAACTGCATTATGAATTTACGCTATAGTGTCCAGGATATAATGCACTATTAAGGTATATATTACAATTTTCTAGCTGTGTGTTTCACACCAATAGAATAGGATTAGATTCATATATATTGCATTAAAACATATTATTCAGTTGAAATAATTTCAACATGTTGTGTCACATTCTTTTTGTGTCTTTGATGATGAGATAATAGAGACCTTATGATGCATGTCTATGAGTGTGCAATGAAAGTTCACGCTGATTCCTTTCAATCTTCTTTTCTATGTCCAATGTCAATGCCAGTGGGAGCAGCGAACAAAGTGAATTATTCATGAGCGAAACTGAATTAAAATCCCCAGAGTTTATGTACAAACAATAAGGAAGCTGCGGGGTTGAGATTGATCCAGTTTTATTAAAGCCACATCGAAAGACGGACTTGATATTATTCAGTGGCTGGAAATGGAGGAAATAATTCAGCGACTGCATTGGATTTATCTATGAAATTCACATTTAAGGATAAAAATTATTGAATTATCGAGTGCGGTTATTTTTCTAGTGTTGTAAAATCCAAGTGACCTTTATGGAAAACTTCAGTTTGTTTTATATGAAGAATACTTATGGCAAAATGAACTAGAGATACCATCAAGTCTTTCCAATCTTGTTTTTTCTTCAGCAATGAAAGACATTTTATCACAATTATATTAGCATTGTGTTTCTTTTTCAATCTCAATACCGCAGTATATCTTTACATCTTTAAACTATCAACCATACTCTCTGTAAATGTGGACATGTGCATGTTCATTCATATTCACATTCAACATGTCTTTGTTTTCATTTCTTATTGTTTTGATAAATAGATCAATGCTGTTCTTGATGACATTCCAAACCAAATCAACACAATGACACAAGATGATGTCCAGGAAGCTTTGGACCAACTTGATAAAGCAGAGAAAGAAGTCAAAAGCAACTTTAATGACATCAACAATACAATTTCAGATGTGAGTAGAGCACAACCTTTGCTCTTCTGTTGCTTTGACTCACAGGAATAAGCGACTTTTTCAGTTTGATAACACACATAAGAGACTGTTTCACAAAGAAGTTGTGAATAAAGCATTGGTTGGTGTTTTATAAAGATGTTTGTAAATCAAAAATGACTGTACGCACGGTTGGTGATCTGTACTTGTGCTACATGATATACAGTATCCCCACGTTGCTGACTTAGCCCCTAAGACCTCCTTCCAGTCATGCATAAAGTCGAACCTAAAGTAATGCTTGACTTTACGAACTACTTTATAAACTGCCACCATGGAGGATGTTTCATAAACCTGTTTGTAAGTCAAGAACTGGTGATCTGGTGTGTATAATTAACCACAAGAAAGGATCACCAGTCATTCTAAGGAACCCCACCCTGATGGGTGTTTCATGAAGCTGTTCATAGGTTAAGAGCGACCTTAAGAACGACTGGTGAACCTTTCTTACGCTCTAAATAATCACCAATGAACATTTAATGGCCAATATCATTTATCACAAGAAAGGATCACCAGTCATTCTTAAAGTCGCTCTTAACTTATGATCAGCTTTATAAAACGGCCCCCCTGGTCATATAATCCAGTGGATTAGGGAATGTTTTTTAAGAGGACTTGTAGAAAGATCTATCTGACCGTTCACTGTAGTAACAGAGATATACTCATGCTTCTCAGCAGTAAAAATCAAGGCAGGTTGTCTGATCTTGTTGAACCTGTATGTTGATAAATCTCTCCTGGATTGGAATAAGTAAGTGCCTCACAGAAGGGCAGTAATCCCATTTAAGTAGGTCCTGTGGAGAGTATGTAAAGTTCTCAGTCCTCCCATCGCCTGACTGTCTGATTTATGCTATAACACATAATTTCCATAGACTGAGCCCTGCTTATAAATGTGGGCTCAGTCTCCAGCTGGTTAAAGCACTCTTGTTTATGGTCGTCAAAATGAAAACAATATCAACAATTCCAAAAGGGAATGGAGAATCTTCATGTATGGGTTTCGATGTGTAAATTGTCTTCAAGAGGTCTCTCAAGTACCATCTTTGTTTATATGTTTACCTGTGCACTGATTAGTTCATTAATTTAGCTTTTTCTCTTTTTTTCTCTTATCATATAAATTAGCTTGTTGGAACACTTTCAGATGCAAAAGGAACGTTGGATGACTCTTGGGGAGATGTTGAGGTTTACCAGCAATATGTGTAAGTATCGCGTTTTAATTAAGCTATATTTGCTGTGGTAACGATCATAATCATCCATTGGAGAGGTCTTCTTTAGTTTTGACCTCAGTCGGATGATGTGACCTGAAGGTTTGATTTAATGTTTTGCTTTAAAGGCAGTATTCCTTGACAGATGAGACCTGGGGAACGTGTCACGAAAACAGTAGACAGTGATTTTCACCGACTGTTTGTTATAATCTACTGAAATCCTTGGATCTGATTGGCTCAGAGTGATTATTGTCAGTGAAAAATGACCGACTACCAGTTTTTGTTTCATGAAATGTTTCCCTGTACGATATTGCTAACCATCATGTTCAACCTAATTGGCCTTGGCATGAGTGCCTTCTCCTACAAGAATGTCCATCTGTTAGGAGTTCATTGGAGTTGTGACCTTTCCCAGACGATGTGTCCAAAAGGTTTCATTCATTCTTATGCTTTACAGATACTATGCTTTGATAGGTGTGACTTGTACAGTCCTGTTGATCATCATGTTCAACCTGATTGGTCTTACCATGGGTACCTTCTCCTACAAGAATGTCCATTCTATGGAGAGGTCCATTGTAGTTGTGACCTTTCCCAGATGATGTGTTCTAAGATTTCTTAATTCTTTTGCTTTACAGATACTATGCCCTGATAGGTGTGACTTGTACAGTCCTGTTGATCATCATGTTCAACCTGATTGGTCTTACCATGGGCACCTTCTCCTACAAGAATGTCCATTCAATGGAAAGGTCCATTGTAGTTGTGACCTTTCTCAGATGATGTGTTCTAAGATTTCTCAATTATTTTGCTTTACAGATACTATGCCCTGATAGGTGTGACCTGTACAGTCCTGTTGATCATCATGTCCAATCTGATTGGTCTTACCATGGGCACCTTCTACAAGAATGTCCATTCTATGGAAAGGTCCATTGTAGTTGTGACCTTTCCCAGATGATGTGTTCTAAGATTTCTTAATTCTTTTGATTTACAGATACTATGCCCTGATAGGTGTGACCTGTACAGTCCTGTTGATCATCATGTTCAACCTGATTGGTCTTACCATGGGTACCTTCTCCTACAAGAATGCCCATTCTATGGAGAGGTCCATTGTAGTTGTGACCTTTCCCAGATGATTTTTTCTAAAGATTTCGTCATTCTTTTGCTTTACAGATACTATGCTCTGACAGGTGTGACCTGCACTGTCCTGTTGGTCATCATGTTCAACTTGATCGGTCTTACCATGGGCACCTTCTCCTACAAGAATGTCCATTCTATGGAAAGGTCCATTGTAGTTGTGACCTTTCCCAGATGATTTGTTCTAAAGATTTCTTAATTCTTTTGCTTTACAGATACTATGCTCTGATAGGTGTGACCTGTACAGTCCTGTTGATCATCATGTTCAACCTGATTGGTCTTACCATGAGCACCTTCTCCTACAAGAATGTCCATTCTATGGAAAGGTCCATTGTAGTTGTGACCTTTCCCAGATGATGTGTTCTAAGATTTCTTAATTCTTTTGCTTTACAGATACTATGCCCTGATAGGTGTGACCTGTACAGTCCTGTTGATCATCATGTTCAACCTGATTGGTCTTACCATGGGCACCTTCTCCTACAAGAATGTCCATCCTATGGAGAGGTCTAGGATGTCCAATGCTGGTGGCAACGTCCTCATGGCGTAAGTAATATACCTGCTTATCGACCCTGGCCTGGGGAGCAAGCATTTCATGAAATGATTAGTCAGTGAGTTTCACTGATAACAGTTACAAGCTACTGAAATCCTTGCATCCGATTGGCTCATAATGAATTAGTCATTGAAAATCACTGACTATTTGCTTCATGAAACACTCCTGTTTAATATCTGAGTAATCTGTAACAATTTTTTGTGAATCACTGACTTGTACTATTGCCACTTTACAAGTTGATATCCTGAACGTGGGACATTTCATTTGATTATAATCTTTTTGATTATGTTTGCATCGCAAGTGGACAGATAGCCAAGTACATCATAAAATCTTGCTTCATGTTCTTGGTAAAATCAGTACAGTGAAGTTGAGCATACCCAAACTCAGGTATTGATGCCTGACATATCAACTGTTTGTAACAATGACATGGATCTCCTCCATATCATGCCTTGGGCAAGGATGATAGAGAGTCAGTTCTGATTTATCATGTTTGTCCCAAGATTTGAAGAACTCTCAACAATACCATCCAACATCTCCATTGCTCAATTGTGTGAAATGACCTAAGAACCCATTAACTTATATTCAAATAGACATCATTTTGGGGTTCTAATATGTGAAGCATCCAAGGCCTGGTTTCACAAAACTTATCTATCAATCACAAATGCTAAAATGTAATGACATTACAACTCCCAGCCAATCATATGGCACCATTTTGGTAGCGTGTGACAGTAGCCTGTAACTTACCATTGAATATAAAATTTCATGAAACGGTGCCCTGATATATGAGGTGTATGGAGTGCTGAACTCCTGCTGTTTAAAAATCTTATCAGGAGATTAATTGGTGGTTTCCTCAGCACCCCTAGGGATCCTGCTCTGTAGAAATGTCTCTTCATTGCCAAAGATGATTATTCCCTTCTCTCAAATATGACACCTTCACTGTCATGTTCTGATTTATGAGAATGTTGAGATTCCTCGGCCCATTTTCACCTAACAATCCCAAATGCTAAAAGTTAATGACAAATCAACTCCAAGCCAATCATTTGGCATTATTTCAGTAGCTTGTTGTAGTAGCCTGTTGAATTCCCATTGAATGCCAAGTTTTGTGAAACAGTTGCCTGATGTTGTCCATACTCACTTCCTTATCAGTATCATACAGAAGAGATGCAAGAGAAGTCAGTGTCTGTAATGTGTCCTTGGACAATTGACCATTGGCTAATGTTTCCTGTGACCATCTCAAGCAGTTGCTGTGGTCTGTCATTCGGGGGGGGGGGGGGGGGGGGGAGGATTTCTTGGAAATGTAGAGGGTGCCAGCCAATGATTAGCTTTCATAGCAAGTGTTCTTGATAAGGTACCGCTATGAAGACTTGTGCACTAGCAATTATCACCCCTTTTTATTGATTGGTCTAGTTTATTAACTTTTACTTTGTCAAATAAAACTTGTGGTTCATAAACAATTCATCTAACCATATACAGTTGTGCTCAAAAGTTAGTGAACTCCACCGTATGACGTACTCCTTCATGCTTAGTGACGATTGTAGACAACAACACTACAATGTTCGGCGCGCCCAGAGAAGCAAACCTAATGTAATATTTTATCACCTGACTTCAAAATTAAAGATCTAAAACATGACAGAACTTTGAACACTTTAGACAAATTGTTGTTAGACCAAGTCGATAATAGGTGAAATGGGTGTAGTTTAACTAGAAATCAAACAAAATGGTAAATGGGCTAAATGGCAATTAGACCAAATGGTTAGTAGACTAACTGGTTTTAGGCAAACTAGGATTGGACCATGTGGGTTGAGACGGAACGGGAAGTAGCAGTTGTAGACCAGTTGGCAATATTCCATTGCAGTGATGAATCCTGCCTCTACTAGATCATACACCTGTATTCCTCTCTAATAATCCCTGCCTAATCACATTACAAAACAACCTGCACCTCTAATCAGATGTGTTCACACCTGGATGCCATTTCACGAAACAAACACCCAGTGTTGTGCACCAACAGCTGTTACAAGCTACTGAAATCCTTGCATCCGATTGGCTGAGAGTAAATTAGGCAGGGGAAATAACTGACAAAACTCTTCATGGAATGCTGCCCTGAACATCAAGTACAGGTGCAGGAGCTCACAAGACATGAAGCGTAGAATCACCACAAAAGATGTCTGTCAGTATGGTCTGATAGGATAAGCCACTCAGCCTGTTGGTCTCCTATTACGACCTCTTGCCGTATTGGTGACTCAGCGGGATTTATGGTTTTCTAGCGAATATCTGGGCTGGCAATTTTTGTGAATATTGCTTCTTGAATGGATCAATATTATATGCTTAGTACATTGTTTTGATTTTTTGAGGTTATAGAACTTTGAAATAGAAAAACGAGAGTCATGAAACAGATACAATTTTTTTAACTAGGTTACATGTAATATTTTTTTCTTCATAATTTTTATTATTAAAATTTTTTTTTTTCACAAATGTCCAGCCATTAATTTCAATAGTAAATTGCCACTTCGTCTACTTTTTGTTCGGTCTCCTGTAAACCATTTTAGGAGTATTAATTTAATTAGTTGCAGCAATTTACTTTAATAACTCTTCTTAATTCTGGCTTTGGAATTATCTGACTTTCCTTTACATGCTCACTGCACTTCCATGCTGAATTTATTGCGCACCTTTTTTGAATAGCTGGTGACACTGACTTGAAAAATAATAAACACATCCTTCTAAACATTCTTGCAATAAGAATGTTAATCCCCAAATACTCATACACTCTGAAAACAGGATGTACTTTCTATCGGCTGCATAAGTAAGAAAATTATCACACTAATGCCCCGCTGTCATTGTTAAAAGGCATATTTCACTTAAAAAAAAAGGAAAAAAAAAGAGGATTTTTGTGGGTGTTGTGTTGTACATCATATTCTGTATTTTATATAGTTTACCTTTTTGAACCATGCATGTAGTATGCATTGCAGTTGTGAATTGTACTAATTCTGCCATTTGTTTTCCACATGCAATATTTGAAAGAACATTTTCAATTCAATTCAATTGGGTCTGTGAATTTTCTGTTTATTGACATTATTCTTTGTTCATTAACCTGTGCAAGAAATGTAACTTTCCATTAGCTGTCACCATTCATGTGCAGTCTTGTGTTTGAAGCCAAGCATGGTGTAAACATGTACATGTACCGTACATGTATGTTGCATTCAATTTGAAATGGGAAAGGGGGGGTGATGAATAACAAATGATTCATTTTTCTTTCGTAGACAGTAAACAATCTTTTTTGGATAGTGGCTCGTATTATTATAAGTGATCGGGTTAAAAACGAATGAATTTCATGTTTTGGAAATAAATTACATTATCCAAATCCTGGCATCAGCGCTGCTTTTCATTTATTTCCCTTGGAAGATACCATAGGAATACATCAGCAATCTTTCCTTTTGTTTCAATTCCTGTTATTTTGGTTCCATGATCACCGACAGCGGTCACATAGTATCACGTGGCAGGTTTGTTTTCCAGAGGGTATGTGGGGATGTGCATCTAATATCCGCCAGCCTGTGTCTCTTTCTAAGACTTCCTATTGTCAATCTGTCACCGCAGGAAGCAGATTTGGGTGAAATCAAAGACAGATTCTGACCAACAAAACCCTCCATGACGCAACTGTCAGTGGAAACCTCTAAATCTTTGCTGATTGCCATTTTTTCCAATATTACAAAAAATCTTCTTTGGTAGCAGAGATGCCAGTTTGTGGCATTATAATTCCATCCTTGACATCTTCCCTTTTCAAATTCTTTACATTGTATATTGTTAAGCACATAAGGGGCATTAACATGCTCAAGTTTCTTTTCAGACCCAGTGAGAAAGGGTGTGTTCAATGTCCTCCATTCGCGGTCATAAAAGAAACTTATTCAGTTTGCGATTCGGAGGAAAATGTAGACCGCAATCAGCGTAGATTTACAACCTTCAGCATCACGGATCAATGCAACGTTATGCGACATTGAACACGATTAAGTTTTGAAATGTCTTCAAATTTGCGTTCGCAGTGGAAGCCTACACAAGCATGTGCCATAATTCAAAATTCTTGTGATGGGTCAAACCTTACTGCGCTAACGAGAGCAGGAAATTAAGAGACGATCAACGTATAATCAGCTTTACATTTTTGACACTGAACTGTGCACCCTTGATCGCGTTTGTGTTCTGTGTTTTGTAATGCGTTTTAAATCATGATTCATGTTGCTGTTTAAATATGAAAATTGACACTATACACACTCTAAAACTAACTGGCAAGTGGCACCATTTAGTAAACTATCATATGAATTTATGATTTATTGCTTCTTGTACATAATAATGAAAATGATAGGTACATGTATAATTATAGGTGAATTTATATATCGCTTTTTGCCAGAGGATACAAAACAGTATTGCCCAGCTTTAGCTCAAGCTATTACTTTAACAGCAGTGCATTCAAGGAATTAATCATACTGGGTACCCATTCAGCTCACTTGAGTTGAGTGCAGCACAATGTGGTTAAATTTCTTCCTGAAGGAAAACATGCCATGGCTGGGATTTGAACCCACCACCTTGAGTTTGAAAGACCGAGTCAGAGCAGCTAGACCACCATGTACCCATTTGAGATGACATTTATTTATAAAATTTTCTTCTGTTTTATTTTCCATTTCAGCGGTGTGTTCTTCACTTTCTTCTTTGCCCCGATCCTGATGTTGATAACATGCATTGCCTTCAGTGTCATGTCTGTGGCAACTCTGAGCTGTGACCCTCTGTTGTCCTATGACCTTCTGAGAAAGGTGAGTGCAAGCTGATATTAAACCTCAACCAATCGGGGGGGGGGGGGGGGCAGTGTGAAACCTCTTGAAGGAAATACCTGCCAACTGTTCCTATTCTATAGAAATTCCCCCTATTTTGGGGAAGAGAAACTTGCCATTTTAACCTGTATGTTTCTATGTCTGATTTTTTTTCTGTACAACTGGATAGGAAATTTAAGAATATATTCCTATTTCTGGGAATTTCTTAGTGATAAGGAATAGTATTTCTTGGCTTTCAGGGATAGCAGGTATGCGATTGCTGTGCAACAGCACTACTTCATGATTTTTTTTAAAGCCTCTCTTATATTTTGTTACCAAGCTAATGGAAATCGCACACTGAGTCATAAGGTTCATGGCACATTTTGGAAATATTTGTTCTTAAATTTGCTCTTAACTTCCGAACAGCTTTATGAAACACCCACCTGGTGCGTATAATTCTTACTAGTGTCCTTGATGCTGTGTGTTATTTGTTTCCTACAACAATCTTATCATATTCTAGACTATTGATGAGCCCAACACGATATCGGAAGGATACTATCTGGGAGACCTGGTATTCCAGGACTCATCCATCCCGCTGACTGCTTCAGGGATCTTGACAGAGTGTGGCAACGGTTCTACAGCTTACACCGCCTTCAAGCTTGATGCTCTGTATGACTTTGGCAACCTCACACAGGTACCCTTTGACCTTTGACCTCAGGTATCTGTAGATTGGAGACTGTAGAGTTTATTCATGTAGCCATTTTTAAATAATGGACTTTTCCAGTACTGAATACCAAAGCTTATTGACCTTTATCGTTTTGACAATATCAAACAAGTACCTTGATTGAGATTTGATCTTGGGAATCTGTAGGTTAGAGGGTCCATCCAGAGCTCTTTCATAATTGTGCAATTGACCCATTGTATTGCTATATTCAGATACAATTCCAAAGCTTAATGACCTTTATGGTTTTGACAGCATTAATGTAACCTTTCACCTTTGACTCCCATGCCTTGTAACATACGTGTAAGAGGTACAATCATTATTAAGTTTTAATCTTACCAACACATGTATCTCTGTATATTACAGAGAATTGAATCATTCGGGTATAAACTAATAATTATCAATTTTTCTGTTTTGTTACTTTAGCAACTGGATTTTCTTGAGGATGAATTCGACAAGATCATCAATAGTATCAAACCCAATAAACTCAACTATGACTTCCAGTTTGGAGACTTCACAGATGATCTTGATAAACTGAAAAATACTACAGACTTGGGTTCAATCAACTACACTCAGTACAATGCACTGGTGAGATACACATGTGTACAGATCAGGCAATTTTGGCCACTTGTTGGCCAATAAAAATCCATTCAGGGGCCTATTTCATAAAAGTTACTATTTGGTAGCTTTGCCATTCAGTAGTAACTTTACTTGAATCCTTGATTTTGATTGGCTGTAGAGTATTGTGACATGGTAGTTACCGTTGGATTGCAAAGTTACCAGAATAGTAACTTTTATGCAATAGGACTCTGGTGGTCCCAAGACAGAATTATGGAAGAAACTGCCTTCAACTGATTTAAAATTTATAGCTTATTACCTACGAAAGAATGAGTTTTTTTTGTTAGAATTTGAGTATCATTAAAAGTACACGTATAAGCAACTGACACAGGTCTAATAAGAATCACATGCACAGCACACAGAAAGGAATAGGTGGGACAATACCCAGATGTTCGGCCTAGATATTTGAGCTATTTGGGGTCATATAGGTTGAATGTGAGTGCGACTGTGAATCATAATGAATTGGACCTTGTTTCTCTTACCTTCTTGAACTAGAAAGTTCTTTTTTTTTCATCTTTCCCCACTACGTGGGCCCTTTTCATGAAAGAGTTACAACAGAACTTTGTCATTATGGCATCTTCTAGCTTAATAAGCCTTAGCAGCCAATCACAATCAAGGCTAACATGGTAGTAACAATATTGGCAAAAAATGTTGGAAGTCTTGATGAATTGGACCCCAGATTTGCCATAGTTGTGGTAAGTCTTTATGAATTGGGCCCCTGGGGCCTGTTGCATAAAACTTTTGCCATAAAAAAACTCTGGCAAATAAACAAAAACTCTGGCAAACAAAATTATGCCATTGAAAATTACACATTAAAAAACTCTGGCAAAAAAATTTGCCAGAGTTTTTTATGGCAAAACTTTTATGCAACGGGCCCCAGGTGTTTCCTTTCAATGGGAATTGCTAACTTTGTGGCCACTGGATTTGATATATTGTTGAATTTTGAGTTAATAGCCAGGTGGGTATTCCACAAAGCGACTTTGCCGAGAGATGGCCGAAAGCATATGTATTTAGTTTGTTTTTCACCTTTTTTAAGGGTTACGATTGGTTTCCTGAATTGAAAATATATGCATTATGGAATGGAGGAGACTACCTGTCAGGCTGTTCCATGAAATTCTTCATAACATCAATTTCTACCATGTTCTCTCCTTCTCTCTCATTCTCTCACTAAAGCTGAATGAAGATATCACTGGTATCAACCTAACTGAGTATGCAAATAATCTGACAGCATTAGCTATTACTCACCCAGCTCAGGTAAGTGTACATTTTTTTTCCTTGAGAAAATTCAGTAGTGACTTTATCTAATCATCCTGTGTGATTATTGTTTATTTTATTTTATCGTCATAATTGTGCACTTTATTTATCTCTGGTCCGTAAGGGAAATTTATTTCAATTTTTTTGCAGTCGGGTAAAAGGGATTTTGATAAAAATTTCGTCAAATCAGAGAAAAGTCAAGGGAATTTGATTGGCCCCAAAATCCAAAGTAGGAAGTCAGACTCCATAATATTTTGTGGCATATCAAAATAACATCCATTGGATTGTGTTGGCGTTTTTTTTTACTGTAGCCTCTTTGACCACAGTTCAAATAGTTGTAGTACATTACCTAGATGAGCCCTTTAACTATGATTGTGCACACTGAAAAGCCCCAAAAAAGGAGTAGCACCACATAACTGGAAAGGAATTTAAAGAATTATGGAATTTAAATAACTCCATCAGGTAAAAGCAGGGAAATTTTTTCTTAACCCTTTGAACCCATGTGACTTCAAAAACATGGGTTCTAAATGTCAGGTGATCTTTAAAAAATGACGTCATCTTTCTGGTACGTGTAGGGATATTTCATCAATGATTTCAGTCAGGATTGGTATTGATTTTGGAAGGTTCCAGCATAAAAATGGCCAAAATATGCCACTCTTCTGCGGTTGCTCGTGTGGCATATGTGGTAATACACGGTGTAATACGCGGCGAGTCACGTACTGACTGTGTGAAAGCTATTAATAAATCTGACTTTAGTCAAAACAGTGATTTTGAGCCCAAAACAGACACTAAAGTTGATATTTCTGTTTGTAGACTACATGTAGGTCTACAAGAAGCTAAACAACTTCAGCCGGCCCGGTCCGGGTACTAGCGGGGGAAGATGCCGTTGGGGCTCGAATCATGGGAGTTTGTGAATGTGGTCGATACGTGCAAATAATTCAGGGTATGGGTCACTGCCGCCCCTAATAATTTAGGGTTCAAAGGATTTAAATGCTGGGAATACTGATATAGATATTCTGAATTTAAGTTCAACCCTATATTCTGATTCTGATTTTGATTCTTAAGCGTTTTTTGTCTTGCCTTTATAGCAGAGCGAGACTATAGGCGCCGCTTTTCCGACGGCGATGGCGGCTGCGGCGTCAACATCAAATCTTAACCTAAGGTTAAGTTTTTGAAATGACATCATAACTTAGAAAGTATATGGACCTAGTTCATGAAACTTGGACATAAAGTTAATCAAGTATTACTGAACATCCTGCCTGAGTTTCAGGTCACATGACCAAGGTCAAAGGTCATTAAGGGTCAATGAACTTAGACCATGTTGGGAAAATTATTTTCAAAATCTTAACCGAAGGTTAAGTTTTTGAAATGACATCATAACTTAGAAAGTATATGGACCTAGTTCATGAAACTTGGGCATAAGGTTAATCAAGTATTAGTGAATATCCTGCTTTAGTTTCAGGTCACGTGACCAAGGTCAAAGGTCATTTAGATCAATGAACTTTGGTCAAGTTGGGGGTATTTGTTGAATTACTATCATAACTTTGAAAATTTATGGATCTAGTCCATGAAACTTGGACATAAGGTTAATCAAGTATTAGTGAACATCCTGCCTGAGTTTCAGGTCACATGACCAAGGTCAAAGGTCATTTAGGGTCAATGAACTGTGGCCAAGTTGGGGGTATTTGTTGAATTACCATCATAACTTTGAAAATTTATGGATTTAGTTCATGAAACTTGGACATTAGGTTAATCAAGTACCACTGAATATCCTGTGCGAGTTTCAGGTCACATGACCATGGTCAATGGTCATTTAAGGTCAATGAACTTTGGCCGTGTTGGGGTATTTGTTAAATTACCGTACTAACTCTGAAAGTTTATGGATCTAGTTCATAAAACTTGGACATAAGAGTAATCAAGTATCACTGAACATCCTGTACGAGTTTCAGGTCACATGACCATGGTCAAAGGTCATTAAAGGTCTATGAACTTTGGCCGTGTTGGGGGTATTTGTTGAATTACCATCCTAACTCTGAAAGTTTATGGATCTAGTTCATAAAACTTGGGATATAAGAGTAATCAAGCATCACTGAACATCCCCTGTGAGTTTCAGGTCACAAAACCAAGTCAAAGGTCAGTTAAGGTCAATAAACTTAGGCCATGTTGGGGTAATTGTTGAAGTGCCATCATAACTTTGAAAGTTTATGGATAGAGTGAATGAAATGTGGACATGGGTGTAGTTGACAGTCTTAAGTCTCCGTTCAAATGTCATTTATGGCCAATGAACGTGGTATTATGTCATTATATGAATGATGTTTTTGTGAATGATTATTTTATAGTAGTTTTCAAAGTTAGCACTGCTGCTATATTAAATTGCGTAATGCAGGCGAGACTGCCAGAGGCGTTCCACTTGTTTACATTTCTAATTAATCTTTTGTTTAGACAGTTATCCTCACAGAAATTGGGAGAGATTGTTTTCAGACAAATATGAGGCTGTCGCCATTAACATCAGAAATCTAAAATGCATTTTCTTCTGAGCTCTCCTAGAAATGTCTACACTTTGAGATACAAAGAATTGATAGTCACCGATGATATGTTTTATTCCTGTGTATGTATGTTACTTTTGTTTTTCTATTTGATATAGTGGTAATATGGAAATAATACTTGAAATGAAAAAAAAAAGATCTTGATTTCCTTTTTTTCCTGACAGGGTCCTAATATTAGAGCAGCAGCAGCTGCCATCACGAATATCCAAGTGACTATTGTTGAACCAATGGAGGCAAATGCAGTAAGTTATCCAGCCAGGGGGGGGGGGGGGAGTTATTCTGAAAAGTCTCAT
This sequence comes from Lytechinus pictus, assembly GCF_037042905.1. NCBI lineage: Eukaryota > Metazoa > Echinodermata > Echinoidea > Temnopleuroida > Toxopneustidae > Lytechinus > Lytechinus pictus. The sequence continues at coordinate 19,573,895 of NC_087256.1, forward strand.
ATGTTTCCTCATTAATTTCCTCATAAGTTCCCCTATTTAATGGAATGCTAATGGACCTCTAAATTTGTATTCTGAAAACTCAATTAGTGCTCAATTAACTCCCTTGAGACCACACCCCAACTGAACAGAACTGGCCAATCAAATGCGCTCATACAATGAAGCATTTAATGCGCAGTGTCTCTTCACTTTGCTGGCTTGCAGCACAGCGCCCAGTCTTCGTGCGGTCATAATGCGTACTATTGCAAGTGCGCGCGACGCACTCCTGCCAAATAAGGAAAGGGACACTAAAGTGACTTTTTAGAATACCAAAATGCTAATTGGGCACTAATTGAGCTTTCAGAATACCGCCCCAGAATAGGGTGAGACACTTGTATTATATTGAAAGCCTCAGAATGGGATACAAGAAATATTCCACGAGTTTGATCTGAAATTGCATGAATCATAGAGGAGTGCAATAATGTTAATTATAACAAGTGGATTTTTCTTGTATCCCATAAGCTATCCAATGTACTTATAATGCAAATAATGCACTGTGATGAGTGTCACAGGGTAAGGCCAGTGCATCAAGTTTTGCTATAGATAGTGAAATTCAAATGCCAGCTGCAGGTTCAGTACATTTTCACTATCACACTGATTAAAAACTTGGTGAATGGGAACCGCCCTATTCCACAACAAAACAATGCATTATTTGTTTTATTAGGTGGATTGGCAATACACCCCAAATCCCTGATTCTGAATGTTTGATCGAAGTCTGAACATTTGAAAAGGAATTTAAAATTTTCAGATCTAACTCACCTGTTAGATCAACATGTAACGTCAGGCCTAGACTAGCATGACATCTTATAACATCATACAGGATCTAGCCCTAACGCTATGAGAATCTTTTTTTTAACCGAAACATGTGAGATTTTAAATTAAAGACGAGACATGATCTCAACTCAACATTCTGCCATACTTTGGCAAAAGGAAGCAAGTTACAAAAGTATCAGTTGTTGTAAATGAGCAATGTATGTTCGTCATTTACATAGGCGTCAATGCAATTTAACAGCAAATTTTCTTCATTATCTTTCCAAAGAACGATCATTTCTTCCCCAAATTTTGCCTGAACGTGCAACATACAAAGGGTGTTTTAAGAACAACAATAACTCAAATTTGACTGATGTGTCACTTGCTTCCTTTTGCCAAAGTTGGGCAGCATTCCCCTGATCCTGTATTCACATCAAAATATGATAAGAACTAGTGCTTAGCAGGGTTCCCACAGTCATGGAAAATCCTGGGAAAATTTGTGGTCATGGAAAGTCATGGAATTTGGAAAATTTGTGGAAAGTCATGGAAAAAGCCATGGAATTGCATTTACCTCTTGCCTATGGCAGCTTACCAGTTTGTCGTGTCTTGCAACTCTCATACTCTGGGATCCTACTCTGCTATTATAATTGGTGTTCATGATTTCCATTTTTCCCACTTTTGCGACATCCCAAATTCTACATGACTCCCGGGACGTCACGGGAAGTCACGGAAAGCAGCAATTTTGTCATGGAAAAGTCATGGATTTTTTCCCTTCAAATTTCTGTTGGAATCCTGGCTTAGACTTCATCTGGGCAATAACATTAAATATGTACATTCCTAATGTCCTACCCCCTGCATGAGGGACCTTTCTGAAATTATTTGTCTCTGTTTTCTACTTCTCATGAAAGTTCACACTGTGTTCAAATGTTCATGACTTTGGTAATGCATGAATTGAAAGAAAAAATTGGACCAAAGATTGGGGGTGGGTCTGCAAAAGTTTGATGATGTTATGCAATCACCCATGATTTTTTAAACTGTACTACGTACAGTGTATATGATATTACCACTTTTTTTCCTCATCGCCAGGCCGCAATATCGAGCCAACTGATGACCATACAAGCTTTAGAGACCCAGTTGGACTCACAGATCAACCTGACCAATATTGCCATCACAGAAGCGGAAGCTGCGATAGAAAGCAACGTTACCTCAGAAGCGATCATTGACATCAGTGAGGAGTATGCCAACAGACTTCTTGGCTATGGGACCCAGTACTCTGAACAGATTGAGAATCAGGTGTGCATACCAGCTAAAATATATATTTTTTTTTTCTTAAAGACCAAGTCCACCTCAGCAACTAGTTGCTTTGAATGAATAGAGAAAATCAAACAAGAGTAGCATGTAAAATAAGAACATTACAACATTGTCAAGTTTTCCTTACTTTCTTGAAATATCCTAGGCTAAGTGATGGAGCAATAGATGTCACACACTCACTATCTCTTTTGTATTTTGTTATCTGAAATTGGATTTATTATTGTTATTGTTATTCTGTGAAAGACTTGTATTTTTAATTGGGAAGGCTTATTTCATGATTTCATCTTTTACTTTTTATATATTCTCTAATATGAACATGCAATATATATCAATACTGAAATTAGTAGAAATAAAATCAGTATTCCAGTGTTACGAGTTCTAATACAAAATCAATTATACAAGAGCTCCTTTCTTTCTATGATGTGAAGGGGAAGACAAAATCAGAGTAAGCTGTAAAGCACTATAACTATCCCATGGCATGTTTATTGTTTCACAAAAAAACCCTAGAATGTTGTGCATGATAAATCAATATAAAAGTAGATTATGCAACAAAAAAAATATATATATATGGTATGAGAATAATATTACTTTTTTTTTTACTGAAAATAGTAGCCCATTATTTCATAGAATTGAGGAATGATTGCCACTACATTGTTGGCATAGATAGATCCTTCCACATTGAAAGACAAAAATCTAGATATTTCAATGCTTTGTATTCATTAATTTTTATTTGCTTTTTGATAAAGAATTATTTGGAAATTTCAGAAATTTGGAAGATTCTGCCAACACAATGTGGTGAAAGAAAAGAAAGGAATGTTCATATTTATATCTGCCCTGCTTAGAGCAGATATGTAGCACTTCTCATATACTTTACATGTATACCAAAAGAGAACACTGGCGTTGCTCTCAACAATTTTTTTTCAAGTTAGTGAAAACTTGTAGTAGTGGGAGAAGCCAAGAAAGTATATTAATTTTGACAGATTACGAAGTCCAAGGGGATGTAATATTCTCACGAATGAGTAAGAAGAGAATAGATATTTGTTTTGAATCATTTTTCTAATGAAATCTTTTTACATTAAAAAAAGTATATATATTGTGATTTTTTATTTTCTGCAGGTTGAAAATGAATTTGCCAAGTGCAAGCTTATTTCATCTCTTTATGACAGCTCTATTGAGTTTACATGTGACTACCCTATAGCCTCATTGGTGAGATTCATTATGTTCTTAACACTCAGACCCTTGTATTCCAAAGTCGGGTTTGATTTAAACTCGGTCTATGCTCAAGTCTAAGTTTCTGTTTAAGTATGGAAAGCCACATGGGACACAATGCTCTAACAGTAGAGGTTCCAATTATCTGTAGGTTTGCCTCTCAATTCATTCATGACTGTCTGGGAATAATAACCAAAATAATTTTCTTCACCATTGAAGCATGAGGAAAGAGCGCAGTAAACATAAGAAACATATAATAACTTTGAAAAGTATGATTTCCCATAATTTTAGCACAGAGTCAAACTCGACTTCAGAATACGGGTGAATATAGTTAATTTTGTTTTTAGATCAAGTGTACATACAGGTAAGTTTCAATTGGCAGGGTGTCCAGAAGAGGGATCCAATTTTTGTTGTGTATTCGATTTTTCATGTCATTTCTTCAGAAGTCAATAGTAATGCCTTTTCTATTAGATGTTTTCTCTGTTGGAATGTGTATTTTTAGTAAAAAATATTTTTTTGTAAGAAAAATTGGAAAAATACAAGACCACCAAAAAACAGAAGAATCCTGGCAAATTTTGAGTTGCTTTGAAACTTGTATGCTTGTTTATAAATAAGCATAAGAGGGCCAATTTTCTGACCATTTTTGAAGACCAGAAACGTAGCTGAACTTTTTTTGCATCAAATCGTAGGAAGATGTTATGTGTTCCTACATATCAAACCTAGACAACAGGTCAATATAGTATCTAACTCTTGAGAGAGATTGAATCTTTCCGGTTACTTATTTCTATTAGCTACCTGTATACCACATACTTTTTACCATATTCTATTTAGATAGATATTAAGAATATCCAAATAAATTTATCTTTGTACTTGGAGTGACAATATGCGATGGCAGATAAAGTGAACAATTTATTAATCTTTAAGTATGCATTATCACATGTACCAACTATTTTATTTTTTGTTCTTTGTCACTTAAAAAAAAGAGTTAATTATAGTATGTATATATTTCAGTTTACAGCATCATAACATTAAATTACGTATTTGAGCGTGCAATCTGTTTTATAGTTGTTGACCACTATAAAAAAAAAGACTAATGTAAAGTTTACAGTATGTAATCATTGAAGTTTGCAACTACTTGTACCATCTGTTACATATGTCGACTTTTCACTATGTTTGAAGTTTAAAACAAGTGTTTAAATTTTTTTTTCCCAGAACACATTTTGGTTCACGCTTGGCTGGTGTGTCTTCTTCTACGTCCCATCCATCATCGCTGCCGTCAAATTGGCCAAGTACTACCGCATCATGGATGAAGACGCACCCTACCGCGCTCCAAAGAAATCCAAGAAGAAGAAGAAGCAACAGCGACGGGATTCCGATGAAGAAATGCCTATGGATGATATGGATCATGGAACTGGTACGAATAAAAAATGTATTCCTTTTTGTTGATCTTTGACGCATGCGATCCTTTACATTCTTAAGTTCTATACAAACCTTATTAAGACTCAGTCAGACTTGGTGCGACAATGCTGTGCAATATTTTGGTGAAAAGAGTCACCGGTGTTTAAGATGTAAAAAGTTTGTCGGTTTGAAGGATGCCCGAAACATTGAATACATGCTCAGTAAATAAAAAGCATCTGGATACACCTCAGAATTACTGCAAACTTATGGCACTCACATTGAACTATACACCTTGATGCATGCACAAACAAGTGGTTTGTAAATTTGCTATATGTGTCGTTATCATGTTAATACAATGAAAGTTGATTTCTGTTGCTGTTTTTGTTGCTGTTGCTTGTTATTAGACTCAGTCCCATAATGCAAAGTTTTGCGATCCCTTGCAAAACTTCATTGTCCGATCAAAATCCCTGTTGGAAACAAATATTGTGAAGAAACTGATCATTAACCAATTAAAATGAACTTGAGGAATAGCAGTCAGTTGCAAACCTTTGTGTTACGGGCCTCCAGTTACTTTGTTGTAGACAATAAAATCAAGATATAACTTTTGTTTAACTAGGGCTGCATGAAAATGTCAATATTATTGAAACATTGTTACATTGAAACTTAATGAAAAGACAATATCAAGTCCATTAAGAAAAACGCCTGTAAATGATATGAAACACAAACATTCCCATAAATAATTGAATCAAACTTGCCAGGAAGTTTGTAAAATATCATCCCATTTATATCATTTATATCCCTTCCCCATCTCTTTTAATAGTCCAAGCCAAAAAAGTGGTACATGAATATTACTTGACAGTGTTTGATATTTATACATTGGGGAAGATGTACATGTATTGCCATATTGTTGCATACATCTGGTGATAAAATGAATACCCAAAATAAGTAAGCAAATATGCAGCCCCGTTTATTACCATACGCTTTCATGACAAATCCTTTGCCTGATGTCCCCCTTTAACTGTTCCTCCATACCACGCATGTTCCCTTACCTTCCCCATTGCAGGATATGTTGCTCCCATGCATGGCAATAATAGACACCAACAAGTGGTAGGTCCGTACACCCTTTTTTCCTAACCCCTTTATTTTTGCTTGTGTGTTTTAGAAAATACGAAAGCAAAGATATTAAAAAAATAACAAAACCCAGGCAATTCACGGAGTTGAGAGCCAACAATCTTGAATTATCCTGGTTATTTTCTCTTTTTGGTGCATGGCAGACATGGCATGATTTGCTTTTTGATGCTTTTCATGCAAAAAAAGATAATTCTACATTGTTTTGGCAAATGTATGCATGCCCATGTCATTTTGTTAACACGCATAAAGTCTGAACAATTGTTACTAACATTCTGTGTCTTATTCCATAGTCTAATAATTAATATTATCACCCGTATCAGACATCTGAGCTGGTCATTTACAAAACCGTATTTCCCTGTATTTTATTATTATCAGGAAGGGATAGGTATATTGTTTGTATTTTCCTCGGTCTCAATGCGCGTATTGACTTTGCATGCAGAGACGACGCAAAATATACCTTTGTATTTTCCCTGGTCTCACATCCGGGCCTTTGAGGATGCGAATGAAGTGATACGCTTCATAATGTTCCGCGCACCAACGATCTACGTCATAATAAAGACAACGCTGGATCTGGGCGCTTGCAAGTACGTCATAATGGTAAAGTGCAAAGCCTAGACACTGATATTATCATGACACAACAGAACTCTATTCTTAAAAGATATCGCTGTTATCATGATTTTTGCTCTAGATATCTGATTTGGATGGTAATAAAAATATTGACTGCCCTTCTTTCGGGGAACATCAAACATATTGCCCTTAAAAGACCCATATTGCCCTCGTCTAAAGACTCGGGCCAATATGATTCTTTTGCTGGCAATATATTTGATGTTCCCCTCAAGACCAGTCAATATTATATAAATGTCCCCCACTACTGCTCTTCAATTTCCCTTTACACATGTTGCTATGTAAGTTCTGCTTTATGCATGATATGCCAGTATAGTAATTGAATATTTCAGCTCTTAACAAAAATAGTGGAAATATATGATATCTTGTGCTTCACTTGGATATGCAATGTGTTCATCAGCATAAATCTCTATGAAATGGATCCCTGATGAGATTTTGGGGTCGCAATTTGAAAATGGTGGAGGCATAAATTTTGACTGAACGCAGTATAAACCGGTGTGTTGGCTCAGTTGGTAGAGCGTCCGTCTCACTACCGGGAGTTCATGGGTTCAAACCCCGGCCGCGTCAGACCAAAAGATGTTAAAAGATGGGAGTTGCTGCTACCCTGTTAGGCGTTCAACGATTAAAGGGGTAGAGCCTCGTCGATCTGGCGCTGCACAGCGGCTGCCGGGCCCACGATCAATTGGGCAAAACAAATTTTCCGAGTATTTCATTTCTGGTGTCTATTTCGAACAATTAAAATATGGATTTTCATAAAAGATTCCGTCTGGTTGAATTATGTCAACATGAAATGATGCAACTAAACAAACCACTCCCACCAGAATCCTTTTATTCTCAATAGTGGTCCAGTTTGTGGTGCCATCTATCATAAAACATACAGTTGGCCAACATTTGATTGTGTAATTGTCTCTAGTACTCTGTACTATTATTATTATTTTTAAAATAAAAATAGTATACAATTCTTGCTTCCTCCTATATTTTTTTGTAGCAACCCTCATTTTGCCTGCTCCTTTGATTAATAGAGAATATCATGATATTCCCTTTGTATTGTCTTTTTGTCTCCTGGGTTATAGTCTGGCAACGTCTTCTCTTGTATTTCTGTTCGTTTCTTTAACTCTTCTTTACTTGTAACAGAGCTAACAACCTTCAAACATATGTGTTGAATAACACAGTACAGGCTTATTTGATATCTAACTATAAAAGTGTCCTAAAATGTCTAATGTAAAAATGAATTAATATGTGATTCATGTGTTTGTTGTTCTTGTATTATTGTCCAATTCATTCATTTCTTTTTCGGAAGTTGCAGCAACAATAGTTGAAAAAGGGAAGAAAATAAGGCTTATTTCACATTGTCAACATCTGTATCTCTTCATCCCAAACTAAAAAAGAAATATATCTGTTAAAAAAAAAATTATTATTCACATATTGTATCTATGTCGAAAACATTTTGTAATTATTTAATAACCCTATCCTTTATAGCTATATGAATCTGTATAAAATGTATAAATTGTACAGTTTTATTTTATGCTCTCTTTTATTATACAGTGTGTTAAATTTTCTTTTAAAAAAATATTGATATTCACACTTGTATGTTTAACGCCGTCTGCCTTGATTTTCTGCAATAACATATATTGTGTGGTAAATAGTATACATTCTATGTGGTGTCTCTTTCCTAATTTCAAAATATTCTTTTTTAGTATTTTAACCTTTTGATTTAAGTATATTGAACAAAAAGTTTTAGCATGATTTCTTATTTGTTTCTGTTTGCTGGGAAAGCCTTGCCTGACATTTCCTCTATGCACATGCCCAGCTCAGAGGGGGGCAAAATCAAGAAACCAATTGCCCTCTTTGAAGTATGATGGTTTAGAATATCTCTAACATTGTGTATATGGGGATATTGTCAATTAATTGTTTTATATGATGATGATATTGTTAATGTTCCTCTTTTTTAAAGTGCTTTACATCTCTACGCACTATGCAGATAAGAAATGCTGAAATGTCAATGTTTATTGGTTTCTTGAACAATAGCATTTAATTTATCATCTGGTGCATAAGTTTGGAATTAACTGAAAATAATGAGATAACCTCTGTCTACTTTGCTTAAGTAACTGTCTTGTGATGATGATTGAAGTATTCTTGAATTAATGCTGAAGATGCGACATTCAATTAATTTTGCTAAAAGCAGAATTTGTGTTACTCCTGTGATGAGAGATATGACACTGTGTAATGAATGCTGTTACATAAAAATTAAATGTTACATTAACTTTTTAAAGCAATGGTAATTATATCTTGGTATTTTGTAACAATGCTGAGGGCTCCGCAGCCAATCAAAATCAAGGTATCCATGGTAGTTACCATAATTGCAATTTATATAGCAAGTTATTATTCTGCAGTTTGATGTCAATGGGGAAGTAGTAATATAAATCATGAAATAAATATTTATACAAAAGGAAAGATGATTAAGTAATATTTCCTTTTTTTTTTAAATCCTTGTACTATTTGAGTGCTCAGATCCCCATAGTTGATGCCTATATTTTTTATGTTTTTATTCTGCTTTCATTGTCTAACAGGACCAGACAACATACGTTTGGTAGACAACGGGCGACCGACGAGTATGATGCCTCAGCAAAACCCACATTATGTGCAAGGTAACCGACACTTGTTATTTTGAAACAAATTTTATCATCAAGGTTATATATTCTAATTATAAGCACACCGTAAATTAAATGAGTGAATCTTTTTAACCTTTGCGACAGTATATTGCTTGCAGAACAATGATATATTTCATTATTTTTTTAAAATACTGAAATCATTTTGTAAGCTTTATGAGTATGCTTACTGCTTCCAAGGCCTAGTAACATTAAGCTTAGCGATTGATCCTGGGGCTAATTTCTGTAACTGCTTGCATTGATTATTGTGTATTATCAATCACAAATATCACCCCTACAATCAATTTATAAGCTTTATGTCACAGGGCCTTGGCCATTTCCATCATCTTTTTTCTTTCCATGTCACTTTTTGTCTCTTGTTCTTGATGTTTCTCTCTGTCCTCTACCTGTTTGTCTCTTTCGGTCTGTCCTTGTTTCTCCCTGTCTATCCTTCTTTTCATCTTTCTTGTATATCTCTCATCCACCTTGTGTATCTTCTTTTCTTGTATCCTCTTTTCTCCCCTTTATCCTTCTCTCATCCCCCTCTTCCATCCACCCTATCTGAGTCTTCTTCCCTTGTATTCTCATCTTCTCCCACCCCTCTTCACTCACTTCTTTTCACTTGCGTCACTATCATTTCTCTCTCTCATTTCTGATATCCCCATTGACATTCTTTCACTCGTTTACATTCTTTGTCTGTATGTCTACAATTATCCATTCAATTCTTCTCTCTCCCTGCTTTGCTCTCATTCCCATTTCCCCATTCCTTGCCGTATCTCTTCCCTCCATCCTTCACATTTCTTCCATTATTCATTCATCCATTATATTTCCATCTCTCTCTCTCTCTCTGCAGATGAGCCCATCTTGGCGTATAATGACCTAGGTCGCCCCATGGCTCCTCCACCAGCCTACAACCCCGGTGAGCCCTTTAATATACCTCCTCACGATTACTACTTCTGATCTACCTGTACATCCAATCAGCCTTTTCTTTTTAATATTCTTAATATTATTATTACATCATCATCACAATAAGCTGTAGTTTATTTCTCTGTATTCTCTGTCCCGTTTATACTCACTTGTACCATCTGCCCTCTGTGTATAGCTTGTGGTTTTAATCATTTTTATCATAAACTCCAGACAGCTTGCGTTTTATGATCAAAATCATTATTTATTTATTATGCAATATGGTAATGTTCATAAAACAAGCTCTTTGGTGGGAATCAGATTTGAACGAGTCAATTCATTTTGTCCGTTGCTAACTTAAGAACCCATCCTCGTAACGTACACAATTGTCTCCTTTAAAATTTAATGCACCAGCAACATATGAAGTCATCTTTCTTTCACATTAGTGTGAGTTGTATACTATAGGCCTATTCATTTCATATTGTATATAAATGATCCCACCTTTTACACGACGGGGAGGGATAGAAGTAATGGAATTCTTATTTGCCAAACACTTGGATTTACACATGTACTTACAGCACTTGGGGATTCCATATAAGGTGATTGAGGTGGCTTCCGAAAATGCAATTGTGTGAAAAGACAATTCCATAGTGTAACAGAAAGGACAATATTAGCTGGAAATCATGTGTTCTTTTTACACAGGTTTATAACCTTGTTAGGATACAGACCTTAAGAAAATGAACATTCCCATCATGAGGAATAATTTTTGCTGAAAGTTCATTTTTAAGTTGTGAAAAAGCCAGAATATTTTGATCAAAAGAGATCACTGGTTTTTATCACTCTTGATGTGTCGTTTCCCCTTTAAATAATTTCAAAAGCCACTTTACATAGATTTGATTTCATTTGACTTTGCTTCTGTGGCAATTGAAGAGAATATCTTGGACCGTTGATCTTATGACTAAACCCACATTGTACATTGCCAGTGTCCCCATGGGTTGAAAGGCACATGTTATACAAGTACAGTGTAACTAGGAAATACATACACATATTATACATGGTACATACTCAGTGGTACAATTCAATGTAGCCACTCAATCCAACATAGAAAACAAAGGTTTATGTCACATATGTTTTCCTATAACTCTTTTCTCTTAAAAAATGAAGTATATTCCGATTTCAAGACATTTGTTTTTACAAGGATAAAATATTCTTGCTGGTTCAAGAATTATGTTTTTGGTGATGAATTATTATTATTTTTTGTACTATGAAATCATAGTGGGCTCATGCCAACCTCTGCCTATAATTGTTTCCTTCTCCAGAATATGAATCTAACTTGCTCGTGCAGGAGGGTTAACGGTTTGAAAACTATTTAAATTATGCAAACTAATAATACTTTGCAGCATTTATGGAATGAAAGCAATTAATTGCCACTAACTTCACCATTTTGCCAATTGTCCCATGGAAAACAGAATTTTTGTTGGACAGATATATGTGGAATATATGTATGTATTTAATGGTTCTTTTTATTAGGAAAAAATAATTGTTCAAATATATTAAACGTATTTAAAGCTTTAGGTAATTTTTTTCTAGTCAGGAGTTTTATAACAACTAGACTGTTTTGATCCAGAATAAATGCCTTAATTAATTCCCCGGTTATTTGATGACATAAATTTTGCATTCAAATCAACATTGTATTAGATGTGAAAAATGTAATATTGTTTGAGTAGATATTCACATTCACTTCAATGCATTATTTGCATGAAATATGTCTACATGCTGTTGAAATTATTATAAATTGCAGCTTGCATTGTCTCAAAACTCTTTTGCATTTAAGTATTTAAATCTATTTGGTCCCTGTACTTATGATAACAACTCTAGAATTGTTAATGTCATCGCACTTTATCAGATGTAAATAAATTTTTCTCATGTGAGTGTTTCGTGACAGTTGTCAACACCGACAATCTTTGTGAAATCCATGGTTTTGATTGGCTGAGATCTGACTGTTACTATTGTAACTGTCCGAGCTGACAACTTTCATGAAATACCCCCAAGATAAATCATTTCTGTCTTCTAGATGTTTATATTTTGAAACATCTGCATTTTAAAATTCAACTCTGCAGTGACAACACAAAGCAAGAGAAATAATAAGTACTATTTTGCCTTAACGATTACAAATTTGATGTATTGTGATAAAAATTATTTGAATGTTTTTTGATTGATCAATATAAATTCACCTTTTTCATGGACATTAAGTTGTATGCCTTTTGATGTGGCATGAAAATAACCAGAGTTAACTCTCAAAGAATAGAATGACAGTGCTATGATCTGTGCTTTAGATCTAGAATATTCAAGGAAATTGAAAGAAATGGATAGGAAATCAAATCCAGAATCATGGCAAATTAAATATATCTCTCTTTCATGTTTGTGTCAAACTCGGTAGATTATTTCAACACTCTTTATATAAAGAGCACAAATCAAAATTTGATTTCATAGGACTGGATATTTTTTCTGCAAACAGTATATAAAGCAGCTTACTAGTACAAGTTAAGTCTTATTGACGGTGTCTTCAAAAAATGTTCATAAATATATCAATCTAGGTCATAGTGTTTTATACTTCTGTATGTATTTGTGTGTGTGTGTAAATATACCCTTTTGTATATCATGTTGTAAATGTGTTCACCTGTATTGTTCATAGTTGTAATATTTTTTTCCATATTTGCCACCTTTTTGTACAGAGTTGACTTCTTTTTCACTCAACAATCAACATATATCTTTTCTTTGTGTAGATGTTTTGAAAACCTTGCATCTGATTGATGTTTTTTCCTTCAAAATGAAGGAAACTGGTTGTTGGATATGTATGAGGCACAGTATATTGTTTTGTTGTTGTCGTTACCGAAGAAGTCCAAGTCCATGGATACATTTCTTGCCAATTTGCAATGAAAAGTTCTTAGTCCAAATATCCTGCACCAGACACTTTGCAAGCATTTTGTTTTTTGTTTTATTGTTTTGACTTTTGCTTGGAAATTAAATGTTTTATTTTGTTCTTTTTCTTTCACCTTTTGTCCTCTAAAGAATTACATGCATTCCGAGGTTTGCCTAGATTTAACAGGAATACTTAAAAATAGACTTGAAGTTTAGCTCTTTCTCCAACAACTAATATCACAATTTCAAATCCAAAATGACCCTTAACATGTTTAGAACTGTCATTTAGTCTTTAACTTTACCATGAATTTCATCTTGCCTTCATATATTTTTTTTTCCTTCATTTTTTCCTGTTCCAATATGAAACTCATCATACCATAATATTCGAAGTAAAAATATTTATATTTTTCAATGGGATTTCCTCTGTTTTTGTTTCGAGTATCTCCGTTGATAAAAAAAAAAATCCTTCATATTCTTTTTGAAGTGCAGTGAATTGGTGCATTGACATTGGTTTAAGATTTAAGCTAACAATAGTTATTTTCCCCATATGGTGGTTCTAGATCCTTTCAGATTTCGTAAGCAACTGGCCTTTTTTTAATTGAATACAATTACTATTAAAAAAAGTACATATAGACCCTATACAAAATTAAAACATGAAAATTGATAAAATGAGAGTTAGAATGGATGTTTGTGTATTTCTATAATTTTCTCGAATGGATTACAATGTGATTCATAATGCTGATTATTTTTATCCAATTCGTTTTAAACTCAATCTGATTTAGAGCCATTTAGATGTTTGTCAATATCTTTAACTTCTAACATTTATTTAATATGAGTCCTTTATTCTGAAATGATGATTTTAAAATAAGTGCCAATTTCTTCCTAATTTTACCACCAAATCTTGAGCTGCACTTATTAATTCCTTTATTGTGCTATTGATTTCACCACTACACTATTTTGTTTGCCTTGTTTGTCTTGAAGTGAGAGGATCCATTCCTTGTTAAGTGTGCTTCCCGTAATATTGAAGTCAATCAAATTAATAATCAACTCGAGTCACTTTCACCATTTGATGTCAGATTATTCAATTTTGCAAAACATTACAAATTCACAATTAAATTCTGGATTCTGTCAACATCGAGGCATTAATATCTCTTTTACATTGATCACACAATAGATGAAAATAGAATACGTACTGATAAAATCATAGACACTGATTTATTGTTTCATTGTTCTTGTAAAGGTGATAAGTTTTTATTATACTCTATAGCGCTTAACAAATACTCTTTCAGAAGTTTCTAAGCGCTCTACAATACATGCAGCACAGATTAATCAGCTTTATTCTCTACCACTTTGTCTCAGAATAAGAATTAACTTTCATGATCACTGCAGTTATTTGAAAGTCTTGATTATTAATATTCTATCAAACACAAGTACTTAAAGGGCAATTCCATAAAGATATTCAACCATTTTGCATGTCCGACCCCCATTTTTCTAAATTCTTACTTCACTTCATAAACTGACCAAGTCATGGTCATTTGACAGCATTACAGGCTGTCATAAGAACCAGAAATCAGAGACAGAAAATTTCACGAAGGTCTCACATACATGGGATCGGATGTACATATTTAATGGAATCGCCCTAAAGTGGACTAATCTCCATGAACATACTTTAATATGCTAAAAATGTCTTATTTTGCTTTGTGAGTAACTTGCCTGGTCAGGAAAATAATTGCTGTGCAATGCACTCATGTTAACATTTTAATAGTTTAACTTTAACCTGCAGTATGGTCTTCCTTCATTTAAATGCAGTATTTCATAGTACTGGAAAACATCTCCTAACAAGTATTGATGTTGTAAACTTCAGCATAGTAAACTCTAAATTTCATGGATTTGAATTGAATTCAGCCAAACATTTGATTGGGAATTAAACCATAAAGTTTTAAATTTAAAGAGAAAATCAAAATTTGATAAATTTAAGCTTTAATTGTAGCATGATTGATATTTAAAGATAAATCTTGATTAATCAAATTAAATCAAATCCAGGGTTCAACTGTTTACAAACAACAGCTAATCTGGATTGTTAATTCCCTGTTATAGAGGAGTGTAGATCATACATTTCACAAAAATTCCAGGATTGCAACATCATGAAACTAACTTTAAGCTTCTAGTATTGTAATTCAATTAGTCATGTAAGGATTGAGTGAACTTTGATGAATAAATTCATGAAGTTTTGATCTCATTCTCATCAGAGAAGATAAATCAAGTAAAATATTTTTTCCTGAATATACCCTTCTATGATATATGTGGGGCATGATGAAAAGAGCCTTTCTTAAAAACATATCCAATATTTTGAATGTTTGACATCCCAGGCAAACTCTGATTGTTAGAATTTGTGAGTCAAGTGCTGATCATGTGGTTACTCTTTTAATCGGAGAAAAAAAGTGAATCACTGCTCTTTTAATTCTATTATTTGTGAAGGTACAGCTGCAAAGAAGAAAAATGCTAAAGCCAAACATTACTTTCGAGAGCTTGTAAAATGTGAAATTTATTTCATGTATGCAGGAATTTTTCTAACCTCCTCATTTCCAGATAATCTAGACACATTTTAGTAGGCATTCCATCAAGATCACAAGTAGCAATGTCAAGATTCTATGAATTGGACTTCAATTCTTGAGATGTCATTTATACTCATTCCAAACAAGAAATAATTAATGATTATTTTGTGTGTGTGTGTATGTATGCCTAATTTATGGCACATTCGATATGGTTTCATTAACCCATTACCAACTGGAAAGGGATATCTCCTAATGGGAATTTAGAGTTTTCAGTCGTCATTATGTTAATGCCATAAGGTTGTGATTTTTACTCATATTGAGATTTCGGGACTGCAAACACTTCTGTGTATCTTTTATTTCCAGTTTTTAACCGTGGGTTAAAGCCCGTGTGAATTAATTTATGTGATTGATTCAACATTTTGATAAATATCAGTCATCAGCCTACTATCAAGTGTTATTAAAAATCTGCGATAATAGACCAATGTCTGCATTGAATTACTATTTTACATCAAGGTACCTTAACATAAGTCTGAGCTGTGATAAACTGTTTTTTTTTGTGATTTCCATGAAGCTTTCCCTTGTTCAAACTAGTACTAGTTCAAACCTCCAACACATACATCTCTATACATTGTAAATGTACAAAATCTTTGGGGAAAACTCAAAAGGAAAGCCGCCAGAAAGTTCTTACATTGCACAACTTTGAATATTTATGTTAAGGTATCTTAATGACCATTATTGATGGGAATTTTATGGAAAAGGATGGGAAAGGCGGAGTTTTGAAATACTAAAATTTGGAAGAATTACATCAATACAACATTTGGAAGAATTACATGTAGCAAACATAAATGACTTTATATGCTATATATTCTCAAGGAGGATATTTTGGAACAAACTAATGATTATTAGAAAATATTACAGAGCAATTAACTGTTATTTGCTAATCGTCAATCTTGTAGGATGTATAATCCAGCTTTTGCAAGTTAGATGAAATATGACACCAGATTTTTAAGTATGGGAAAGGCAGTGCTTGTGTTGTGCTCACAATATATTTGTTTCATTTAGTCACTAGGAATGATTTAATTCAAATCGATTTTGGACTTCAGGCTTGTGTTGTTTTTGTACTGTAGATATACATATAGGATCAAAACATATCCAGACTTGTCTTGCATTTTGCAAAACAAGACACTTAATTTTCTTTCCTTTTTTAATTCATTTGTTTATTCAATCAATGCAGTAGTTCAGTTGTTTCATGATACCTTTGCGAACTACGGAATCCTCCAATTTCTAGGAAACAATTAAACTGTATATTTATTGTACTGAAGCATTCTTTACAAATGAATTTTTTGTATTTTTTTTTATGAGGAACACTGTTATAACTGATATATTATTGACTAGTTAATTGCACCGGGCCCTTTCACATCAATTATTATTTATAATCGATTGTTATATTTTAACATGATTAGCCACATAAGTTTAAATTTGCAATCAATTGTATGTTCTATGTGTCAGGGCCCTGTCGTGATTGAATGATGATTTATACATGTACGCATTCACTTTATACAATGGAATTTTTGATGGCACAACGAACTTGTTTTTATATATTGTGCACTGAGAGTTAGTAGTTGAATGTGAAATGGGGCTTATTTTGTTACACAGATTAAAAGTGCTACATCTTTTTCTAAAAAAAAATCATAAAATTGGATTCTTGTTTGTCTGTTGCGTACTCATTACATACGAACTGTATCAGCAAGGAAATATAAGATGTAAAAAATGTATTCTTTACAAAATCTTACATGATAAAAGAAAATTCTAGGTGAATATTGAAAATCACCCAATAAGTTATTGAAAAATGATTGTTGAATTTTGGAAATTATGATCTTAAGTATGAAGGCATATTGTACATCTTTACATGTTATGATATTTTGCATAACTAATATGTCATATTTTCTTTTTTCTCCTTTCGTATTCATTTTTGTTATATTTGTGAACTAAATTAAATTCTAATCGCTTTGTTTATATTGGTCATTTTTTTTAACTTGTGAAAAATATTCTTATATTTCCTTGCTTGTACTTGAACATTGTACTTAACGGTGTACAATTGTGAAAATTCTTACTAACCAATCCTTTATACTTGTTCTGATCTGGGTATTGTATGTTCTTTTTTTATTTTGTTTGTTTTCTGTTCCTGATTATCATGTTGGTTCTCCACCCTTTCTCTGCTTAATTTATATTATTCCTCTTTGTTTCTGGTCTTCAAATTTTGAATTTGTTTTTGGAATACTCGTTTCCCTTTACTGCCCTTTTATTCCTTTGATATTTGTTTCCCCCCATTGATTCTATTTAATTTCTTATGCCAATGTGTCTTGTTCGATTTTTTGTTCCTTGTTTTAATGCTATATTTGTACAATGTGTGATTTCCCCCTTATATTTCTTCTTACTTTCTTTGTAATTCTCTCTTGATAAAATTTATCTTTCCTTTTCATAATTGTGCTTTTAAAAATCTATTGTATCTCTATTTGTCTGTATTTTTTTCTTTCATTATCTCACTTTTCACAAACCCATTGCCTTTTTACTGTTGCTGTCTCTCTCTCTCTCTTGTCTGTCGACTTGTCTGTCTCTGTTTCTTCCTCTCTCCCTCCCCCTCTTTCTGTCCTATGCCCTTTTCTTGTTAAGGTGCATCCTGTGTATGTTTTAATTAATTTACACAATGTCATATTTCATTGGTTCCCGAATCCTCCGGCACTCCCTGTTTGCATGCCAATAAATGTGTGAATGAACATTGACATTAATTATGAAGTGCAGGTCGATCAAAAATAGCAAGGAATAAGTTGGCCGTTTTCAAGGAAATGTTGAAAGATCAGGAGGAGAATGGTAGGCAAGCTATCAAAACATTCATTTTTAACATGGTTTTATGAATGTTTTGTAATAATGTGATTGTTATACTTTTTGATATTCAGATCCTAAAGATTGAGAATGATATGATGATTTTGCATAGAGCTCTGAAAAAAAAGGGGCTTTCGCACTTGGTCGTTTGACTGTTTGGTTTCTAGATATTTCGCATGTGATTGGAACAGTTGCTGGTAGTCAGATAGCCAACTGTGAAAGTCCCTTTTTAGTGAGAGTGAAAGGTGTTTGAGATGAAGTGCATGTTAGGATGGAAAATAACAGGAAAAGGACATAATGGCCCGTATTCTGAAGTCAGGTTTAACTTAAACCATGGTCTAACTCTGTGCTAAAATTATGGGAAGCCAAAAGTGTCAAACTTTTTTTAAAGTTGTATGTTTCTTATGATTTACTGTGCTCTTTCCTGATTCTTCAATGGTGAAGAAAATCATCTATTTTATGCTTCCTAGACAGAGCCAAATGAGCTGAAATATGATATATCTACTGTTAGTGATTTATGTAACAATTGGCTATCCATACTTAAACCACAACTTCACACCTGAGTCTAAGTTAAACCCGACTTCAGAATACGGGCCTAAGAAATAAAAATATTACTGGTTTGCAACACCCTTACTTCAGTAATCATGGCTTGGATCAATTTTTTTTTCATCAACATGTTTTTTTTTTTTTTTAAACCAAAGCATTAATGCATAGAAAAGGCAGTAAAAGTGCACTAAAGTAAAAGTGAATTTGGTAAAAGTGTAATGTTATCCAAAATACATTTATACTAATATAGTGAGATAACCAAACTGTACATAACCTGACTTTAGCCGAATTTGTGTTTGTGTGATGCTAGAGTTTTGGCAAAACTGTGGGGCTTAGACACCGTTCTCACTACGCTTTCTAAAACTAGTTTACTGGAAACCGGTTCAGGAAACCAGTTTGGAAGATTGCTTTGCTTGCGTTCTCACTTGATCACACGAAAGTGGTTTTCAAAATCACTTCATTCACGTAAAGCGATCTTGTTGCTATGGAAATGCTCTCAGTGGGGTGACATGCTTCGCGCGAAAATTCGAAACTGCAGTGTAGGCATTCTACACCTGTCGTGTGGAGTAGCACGCTCAAAATGTGCGAAGATCTCTTTACGAAGAATGGTTGTGTCCTTACTTGCGCTAAAACCAGTTTACCGAAGCAAGCGATCTTGAAAACCTAGGAAAACTACATCGCGAGGTGGTTTTCAGCACTGGTTTGGAAGATATCTTCCAAGACCGCTTTGATTGTTCTCACTACGCGTTTAACTAATTTCCAGTAAACTAGTTTTAGGAACGTAGTGAGAAAGGTGTCTTATTTGCTTCTTAGGAGCAAAAGAATCTCATCTGCACAAATGGAACAGTCTTGCATGATAGACTACACATAGGCAACACTTTTTTATTGCCATTTGTTCTTTACATAATATGTTTGAAATTCAGTGCCCAGCTGAGATCATGCTTAAGAATGATCAGTTAAACTCATAAGACAGCTTCTGTTCATGCATGATACCAGTCATGCTGAAGCATGATTCTGCCAAGATGTACAGTGTGTCCCATAAAAAGAAACTAATTTTCTGATTCATAGAAATATCACCATCAATTTATTTTGATATAAAATGTGAGTGAACAATCTCTTTCTCGCACATGACTGCCAGATCTAAATACATATTGACCCAATTGAGAGTACTGAGAACCTCACCTTCCTTTTTTTTGTGGGACACACTGTATGTATTTTTCTCCTGACAAGCTTTCGCAGGCCCAAGCACATCGTCGGCAGGTGGGGCCAGTCACAACGGAGTCCTGTTTGGAACGTTTGGAGACAGACAGATGTCATTTGAAGAGGGTATGGATGAGATTAAGAACAAACCTTTCGATGAGATTGGAATAATATTGTTTGATGTTTATTTAAGTCACATGCAATAATGCATTTCTGTTCTTCTGGCGATTGGGTATTTAAGGTTGACATCCATGAGACAAATTTCATTCAAAAGTATCATTTTTTATGTTTGCCTGTTAGAAATGTATTAGAACAGAAAATATGTGAATTAAGTGCACATTTGATATTATGCAAAATAAATCTATCATAATGAAGAAAAAGTCCCATTTTTTGGTGAAAGCAGTAGACCAGAGCACTGTTGCAGAAAAGTTGCTATCAGTTGCAACTCTAATTATCAAATGCAACTTGATTGTCGACATATTAGATGCACACACATAGAACTTTTGTTTTACTATATTGAGATGTAATTAAACACAGCTTTTTCTGTAATTGGTTCCCGAGTATGTTGTAAGGATTTGCCTTCACAGTTTTGCACTAAAAATTTGTAGTCTTGATTAATAGTAGAGTTAAACAGTTACCATCTTTCTCTGAAAGTAAACATTTACTCATTCTATGTTTTGTGTGGCCTTTCCCCCCTTTCATGCTCTCTGATGAATTCATTGTTCACCTGAACCCCCTTCCCTCTTCCCTTCACCAACTTTGACACTTCTATTTACCCCATCTTTGATATTTACCCACTTTTCTAAGCTACTGCCTCGACCTTGCATTTGACTTACATTTAATTTGTAAACATTGTCAAAATCACTCAAAATCTTGTATTAATTTGAGATATTCATGGATGTCTCTCACTTGTAATATACTATCTTGATTTTCTTTCAATGATCCACCTGGTTCTTTTGACTCTTAAATCGATCTCTCAAAAAAAATTATTCAAATTATTGCTACCATTGAGCACCATCACCATTATTGAAATAACTCTGAACACTGACTATCATTATATTTGTTATAATAATCATCAATATTACTGTCACCATTATCACCACTATTTTCTTCACCACCAACGATTTTTATTTAAACCAACATCAATTCCACAAATGACACCCAACACCACCACTATAAACCATCCCAATGACCACCGTCATCATCATCATCATTATCACCATCATCACTACCACCATCATCATAACCACCATCACCACTCCCACCACCATCATCATTATCATTGTCATCATCATCATCATTATTATCACCACTACCACCATCATCATCATAACCACCATCACCACTACCACCACCATCATCATCATCATTGTCATCATCATCATCATCATCATCATCATTATTATCTTCATCACCACTACCACCATCATCATCATAACCACCATCACCATCATCATCATCACCATCATCATCATCATCATAATCATCACCACTCCCACCACCACCACCACCACCACCACCACCATCATCATCATCATCATTATTATCACCATCACCACTACCACCATCATCATCATAACCACCATCACCACTCCCACCACCATCATCATCATAATCATCACCATCACCACTACCACCATCATCATCATAACCACCATCACCACTCCCACCACCATCACCATCATCATCATAATCATCACCATGACCACCACCACCAACAAAACAACATCCCCACCATCTTCATTACTACCACCAACATCAACATCATAATAACCACCCTATAATTCCACCACCCCCCAACCACCACCACCACCACAACCACACCCGTCTTTATTACCCCCTCTTCCTACCAGGAGAATGGTATCAATTCCAGAACACTTCTAATATGGCTAGTGCACTGCGGCGGTCCATAAGCAGTAGGCAACCGTCTTTCGACGACCGCAAATCCTGGTGTAAGTTAATAGTCGTATAATAAGAGCTGGATATAAGTTGTGATTTTATTCCATTGACTAATGCTAATGGCCTGAAATGCTTGCACATGGACATGTTGGATGCACTTTTTTATTTTCAAAACTTAACATAATTGCACTTGCATGCATGGTACATATAAGTGCTCAATTACAATGATGCGAATGGCTGCACATTTTGTATAGTATTTATTTTGTCAAATACTTGTATTTTATGCAAGAGAGAACAAAGGAACAGAAAATATAGGAAGATCTTCCCTTTTTGCTGTTCAATATCCTTCAGAAAATCAAGATTTTTGCATATAAAATTAATTAAGATTCATAGGCCAGGAAATGTTATTTAAATACATTTTCACATTTCTTTATAAACATCAGTGATTGGTCTTACCAATCAGTCATCACTTCTCTTACATGTATATACAATTCCAATTATTTCAAAGCTTTGAAAACAAAACAATATATTTTTACGGACAATTAATCGACCTACTGTAATATACCTTGACAATTATTGTCTCATGTACACCGTAGATCCTTTTCATAAAGACATACACCTTTCGTAACTTTGCCATTACAGTAAAAAACATGGAAGTTGGATTTTGATTGGCTGCTGAGCCCTGTTACCATGGTAGTTGTAATGTCAAAGTTACCTTAGTTGTAACTCTTTATGAATTGGCCACCTGTTGATTTATTACGGACTAATTCTTGTTTACAAACTTTGTTCCTCATCGTGGTCCCCCCTTCTAGCCCGTCAGCAATCCAGTATAGACAGAGGATGGCTATGGGGAAGGCAGCAAGCTATAGGTAGAAACTAGACAGAAAATGATCAGTGTCCACCCACTGATTGGGTCTCCTGCAACAATTGCTCTGAAAAAAAATACATACAAAACAAATACAAGCAAAAATAGGATGAATCCCTACGTTAAGGGCAATTATATCTTTATTCATTTTGAATAAAGCCCAAAATGTTAATGATATTCATTTAACACACTCAGGCACAGAGACACTAACTGAAGGCGGAGTCAAATAGCTGTATTTGTACATCGCACATATAAAACTTGTTAGGTGCTCAAGGTGCTCCTATATCACCCCGGCCAGGCTAGTCTACAGATTCTGGTTGTAACAGCTTCTTGAGGAATTACTTGCTCAGAACCAGAACACATTTACCTCACCTGGGTTGAGTGCAGCATATCGTGGATCTATTTCTTGCTGAAGGAAATTACGCCTTGGCTGGGATTATAAGGGGGAAAGCACAAATAGATATGGGAAACATAATCATTTTTTGTATGAGTATGAAGAAAGTTACTATGTTATGATGGAATTTGAAATTCTTGAAGTTGCTGGCGCTGCTGATGTTTGATAAAAAGCAAGAGCAACTGTTGCAGGAGTGAAATGTGGGGACTGAATATTATGAATTAGTGGCTTGCTCTTTTGATCAATGTAGTGTGGTTGTCCATAGCATGTTTCCCTCTTCCTTTTGCATTTATTTATTTATTCAACATATTTATACAGGAATAAAAAGAAACATTTGATTCAGCAAGGCTGTTTTTCATCGATGTCCTGTTACAACAGTTTTATATGAGTTTTTAAAATAATTTTATTGTTTTCATAGCAACAGGTTTATGTAGGATTTAAAAAAGATTAATTACATTATGATCAGGCAGCAGTTGCACCGATAGAAACCTTTTGCTTAAATTTAAACATCTAAAATAACCTTTATCCTAACCCTAACCCTAATCCGACTAATTGCAGCATTCCAAAGCAAAAGTCCAAGTACAGCCATACACCTAACCCATCATCTTCAGAAAAATCAAGGCATAAGTAATTGTCACATGAGTTAATGTGGAGTTTCCTTAAAAGCAACAGGAGCACATTACAGTTAACTGTAAGGTTTCAAACTCACAAACTTATACATCACATTGGATGTGAATTAAACAGAGCCACTGACAAAAAAATCTGGCCTAATTTGTATGATTTTAATATACATGTGTATAACTAAAAATCAAATTGACCCAGTTTTGTGTGAAGATGGTTCTAGATGTAAGCTGACATGTGCAACATGTACATTTCTTTCTTAGTTTGGGAAGATTGCCCTTTCAGTTATGAATAATATCTATAGTAACATTTGTGTTGATATGTATGTTTTGTTCTGTGTATTTTTTGGTTATGTTTTGTTCATAGTTGTTTCTTCTCCTGGTTTCTTCTGCATGTTACAAGATGATATATCCATATTATTCAATTCATTTTAACTTGGAATTAGACAGTCAGACTGCATGTCCCAAGAAAGTGGCTTCTTTCATCCAAGTGATATTCATGACTTGAGATGTTTTGCATATTTAATGAGCTTGATGCGTACCAAAACACCTCTTTTCATTCGGTCATTGCTGCTCTAATTATGCATCGAATTTCATGAATTTGGTACCATTGTAAAGAAGAAGAATCATTCTTTCAGGTCATGTGTTTGGATTTATTCAAAGATTTTGTAATATAGCTTAAAATTTTGATCTAAAATATGCTACAAAATAAATATTTTCACCTGACAAAAGCTGCTATTTTCACACTTTATTTTTGTTTGAGCCCTAATGATTTTTATATCATGATAAAGCTGAATATGTATGCTTTGAAATGATATAGATTTCAAAATAAGAATTGGTTTAATCGGGTCAAGATCACACTTTTCATTTGCCAAGTACATAAAGCAGCTTGAAAACAAGTATACTGCACTCTGATTGGTAAAAAAGACCACACAATGGCAAATTCCAACGGTTCCAGTGCCTGGGTTCGTGGGAAGGTCACACTTCCCATGTGGTAATCTCCTCAAATACCCCGCGCCTGTTGTTCTGTGAACCTTATCCAGCCAATCAGAACTCTGGATTTCATGCAAGTACAAAATTTCAGAAATCTCGTCTTGTACCTTGGTAGGAAAAGTGTGATCTTGACCCGATTAAAAGGTGCCGCATATCAAGGGTGGCATTGTGAGAAAGTACAGAAGTTCAGCTTTATGGTGATATAGATATCATTGAGGCTCAAAATAAAAAGTTTTGCACAATTCGCAAAAGAAAACAGAGGAAGAAAATTCAGTTTTGAGGCACAATTTCAGGCCAGAAATTTACTTATTTAACAAAATATTGTATATAAAATAAATGACCAATATGAAAGAGTAACTTTTACTCTATCTGATGGTGCAATAATATTTCATTTAACTTGAGGTTAAAACAGGTAAATTCTTAGAGAAAGAAAATCTCACGAATCACGAGATTTTGCAAGGAGGAGGATTCAGCCACGAGATGATTTGGATGAATCTGGCCTTTTTGCTCATTAGCATAGGGACCTGCGGTCTGACTGTAGACCCTTTATACAGAACCCGCTTCTATTTCTTGGTATTTCTTTTAAGTGGTCTTGTAAATAACCTTGGATCACTGCTATGTAAGGCAAGGGAAATGTTGTGAGATTGAGACCAACATGAAGCCAAGCTGGCTAAATAATAGTTTGACTGTGAATGTTACCTGCATGTATGTACCTGCACCAACATGGGGCAAGGAGAACTGCATTGATACGTCCCAGTGCGTACAGTTGTGCTCAAAAGTTGGTGAACCCCTCCACAAAATGCACTCCTTCATGCTGTGTGTTGAATGAAGACAACAACACTACAATGTTCGCCGAGCCCAGAGAAACAAACTTTATTGAATGTAACATGTTATCACCAGACTTCACAATTAAATATCTCACCCATGGCAGAACTTGAACACTTTAAATATGTTCATTTTCTGGTGGGATTCATTAAATTTTTAGCACCACTGCACATGATACATTACCGGTGTGCATTGATATGTCTTTGGATCTACCTGAACCGGACCAGATGATAAACCATTGATGTTTAATTGTTTTGAACGCTTGTGGGGCTGTTCACATTGAAAAAGAGACTCTGTATGGTGTGCTTAACTTAACTGATTTATTTTAATCCTGATTATTCTTGTTTGTATACATGTATGTGGAAAGTGAACTTTGGTTTATTGCATGATGTAGTCACTGGTAGTTATCGAAGCAGTTAGTCTTAATGTCTTCTTGTTCATATTTGTAGCCTATTTCATAAGTCATAAAATTTCATTTAACATACCATGCCTGCTTTTAACTCATGCATCACATGGAATAACATCTGAAAACTTAAAAAAAGATGAAGACCATTTAAGCCCAGATACAGGCCTGGCACACCGTAGTAGAGACTCCTCATTTGAAGATGGTAAGAAAACCCCCTAATACACAAATAGACTGGTCTACTTTGTTTTTATAAGAATGACTTTATGTAGGGTATCAAACTCGTTAAAATACGGGCCTTTGAACATAATAGTATGTGATTGATATTTACAACTGTACAGGGATGTCCACAGACTTACAGTTACTTTATATTATACAATAAAAAGCATGTTATATATGTAATATGATTGTTTTTTTTTTGGGGGGGGACATTCTGAGCAAGCCCAGTTGCCTGCCTGCTTGTCAGACTTTCTGTATTTCATTTATTTGTAATCTTGCAAACAAGTAACTTGTTTTTAATTTAATAATGAATTCTTTACTTGTAGATATTTTTTGACAAAAAAATCTAAGTGTATGCTTGATCACTCACAGGAGTGGCACAATACTTTGGAGGAGCCCATCACGATATGGGCCCCCAAAATGGTATTGTTTATAACCTGGCCAGCTTGGACTCTGGGAGTGGCACATAACTCTAAATTTTACTTGACTTTTTTGTAGCATAAAGTTGCCTTTTGATGATGTCAAATTCCATTTCCTCCTTGCTAAATACATTATGATTTGAGTTTATGCAATCAGATCATTAGAATAGTGAAACCCATTTTTTATTTTCATTTTGTGTCATAAAATATACCTTAAGCAAGGCATTCTGTCTCCATTGCTTGTTTATCATGCTGAAAATAATGCTTAACATGCTTTTTTCTCTCTGCTTTTTGCTTTATCAAGTATTCACAGCTAGTGGGAGATTTAGTCCCATGATGTATCGCATGCCCTCTGACCCTTTCTCTAACCTCCCCCCTCCCCCGCCCTCCCTCCTCTGTGCAGCCATACACCAGCACTCCTCTGGATACTACCCCCAGGAGCCCTCCCCACCCCCTCCTCCCCCACCCCCAATCATCCCCATCTACTCAGTCCCCAACAACCTCCTATCCCCTCCCCAGCAATTCAGACCGTCCGGCCGTCGCTTGGTCAGGCAATACAGGACCTCGGCTTCCCCCACGTTGCCGATACGCATCATCCCTCCCCCTCCTGATTACCCCCCAGAGCCTCCCATGAGCGATACATCTTCCCCGTTGTCCAGTCAATCCCCACCCCTGCCTCCCCCACTCCCTTCCCCTCCCCCATCACCCCCTCTCATTGCGAGTTCTCCCCTCCCTAGACCGAGACCTATACCCCCTCCCAGACTCTCTGTTAATGTTGATTAATGATTGTCACTAATTTTTGTATCCCCCCCCCAAAAAAAATCAATTTTTAGCAAAATATATTGATCTTTAGCAACTGTTTTGAGTTTTCATTGGAAATTTGCATTGTTAACTTTTTCCAGTTTATGAAATCACAGCTGAATCAATCTTACCATTGCAATTATCTTGATAATCATAATATCAAAATGATTTAAAGAAATTAACAGATAATACATTCTCGGTTAAACAAATACCCTGACATGATAAAAAGGATTTCTTAATGAAATGATCATCTAATTTCTGTTCTCACTTGAAATGTAATTCAAATTCAGTTTCTAATTTTGACCGGATTTAGTAATTTTGAATTTTCATGTAATCAGTTGAATATTCAGTGGTAAGAAGTTAAATGCTTCAATACCAAGTAACATTCTAAAAAAAAAACAAGTTGTCCTTTCCCTTTACATCTCCTCATATGATTCATTCTTCCCCCCCCCCTTGTTCTTAGTGACTGCCCCCTTCCCCTTCCCTCACTCAATGCAATAACAACTATGTGCTGCTTTAGGTGTACACTGTAGGTGCACGATGTCTCGGGCTGCTCAGAACCACTGGTAGCAATGCCTGCCCCCCTCCCCTCCTCCTCTTCCTTCTTATCTTCTTCCTTCCATCCATCCATCGAACGATACCATGCAATCCAAGCTATTCCTTGCTTCATCCGCACATCATCCTGTTGATGCCTGTATTTCAATTGCTTGAGCTTCTCATTAGAAAGTGACATCCAGGTATGCTTGTAGAAAGAAGACCTAACCTTTTATTTTACATCTTCTTTTAATTATTTTATTGCGATGTATAGAATTATGAAGAAATGAATGATTACCAACATGAAAACTGGGATGATTGAAATCACTTTGAATATGATAAAGTGAATTGAATTGATTTACCTACAATTTAATTTCTGTAGCTTATCAATGATAAGGCTAAATTGTTTGTGGTTTATATGATGTATTGTTGGAAAACCTGTAAAAGTTCTCACCAAATACAAAAGTAATTGATTTTTTATAACACAATGGGCACCATGCATTTATAAAATTAGAGTTGTTTGTATAATGACAAACAGAATAGCCTATTTGAAATTGAAATAACGAACTATATTAAATATATCACTGCTCAAATTTAGTGCCAAGTCCCAGGGCTAGTTTATGGAATATTTAAAAGCATGAAAATATTTAAAAAGCATTTCTCCACAAAATTTAGATACACAGTCTTGTCATCCAAGCAAGAATCATTTTCTGTCTTCTCTCTTGACTTACTGTCTCCTCAACATTTTTGTATTTATGTTTTTTTTGTGCAGGTTATCCCAAGGGAGCTCCGCCCAATCTTCCACCCATCGAGACAATTCCTGGAAATGCTGGAGGGTACTACTATGGGGGTCAGAGTCAGCCACGCCCGTCCTCTCCGTACTATGAAGATGTGCCCCTGAGGGTGGACTTGAGCTCTCCTCCACCCAGGAGCAGCGGCGGAGGAGCCATCAACATGTACGAGTACAACCCACGACACAACAAGCCATATTAGATGGAGGTGATACAACACCATCAACATGTGCAGGCATAACCCAAGAGTCTTACAGATGCTGCCTTTCAATGGTCTGAAAGTATGGCCAGTTTGAAATGGGGTTATCTTTCCTTTTTCTGCAGCCATTGCCTTTAAAAGGGAGTAAGGGAAGTCTTCCCCCTTCCTGCTCTGCTCCCTATATTCTATCCAAACCTACATGTACTACTACTTGATAATTAATTTGTCCAAGTCTATTGTTGGAATAATAATAGTTTATCTACCTCTTCTCATTGTAATTCATTCCTCTGTACACCCAGCCCTCAAACATTACATTAACTAACTGCCCTTTCACACAGTAAAAAAAATTGTAATTTGAATGATGATTTTAGTGAAAAATGAGGCTAGTGACAAATTTTTAGCATGTGTGAAACAAAACTAGAATCACGAATGCTAATCACAATCACAAATTCAAATTCTGCTCCGAAGGTGAATTCCAATTGATTTTCACTCAAATTACGGTACGAATTTTGCGTGTGAAAGGCTTGACCTCCGAAACATCTTTTGGCGGCAGAGCTTACACATCCTTTCAAGCACCTTCGTAAATAATACAATTGTCATGCACTCATCGTAATTTGTATTTGTGATGCATTGCTTTGATTGACAAGTCACCAAGGACACATACATGTACCGCCTTCGCTTGGGAACTCGAATTCAAATCACAGTTTTTGAGTGAGCGTGTGAAAGGTCCGATGATTCTAAAGACGAATTTCAATCATTATTACAATGATGATTCAAGATTCATGTGTAAAAAGGTCCTAAATTTTCATTAGTTTAATAAAGAAAAAAAAAGTAATACCCGGAAAATCTCAAATTAATTTGGAGGAGAGAGTAGAATAACCATAATCATCCCAGTAATATAAAAATTTGTGATAAAAAGAAGAGAAAAATAGAAATTATACCCCCCCTATTGCTCTGACTAGAATCACCTGTAATAAGTAATTGTGTCTTATATTATGTATTTGCCTTTATGATCATGAATAAATATGGTACTACGCTTGTAATGTTGCCAAAGTTTTACTATGTGTATAGTTATATCAGATGAACATTATCTTTTTGCTTTATGTGTAATATTCATGTGTATATCCAGAGCAAATGTTGCATTAAGAATATGAAATGAAGATTGAAAAATCATAAAGCTTTCTGAGGTGTAGTACAACCAAACTATAATTTTTATGCATTTCGAGCTATTGGAGATGAAAATTATTGTTAAAAATAAAGAAATCAATTTTTTAGAAAAAAGGGAGAAAATATGATAGCATCTTTGTGCTAGCTTTAATATGCTTCATTTTTTTTTCTCTAAAATTGCATTTTTACTCAATTACTACAATCAAATTGACACATCATTTGATTAATTTGCTTTTACTTGTATTTGTCATCATTTGAATGTCAGGTTTATATTGATTTTCACCAAATTAGCATGTATATTTGGCTACATCGATAAATGAGTAACCCTGTGGTGAAAGTCATAGTTTCGAGAGTTACACAGGATATATAGTCTGGTTTAAAATGTATATATGATCATGGCATGTTAAAGTACTAAACGTTACAAATGTATAATGAGATACACAATTAAGGCAGTTTTTTGTAAGAAGAGGACTAAATTGTGGATGCCAAATTTGCATAGGTTGCACAACTTCTCTAAAGGATGGAAGAGGCAAGACATTGTTGTCTTATTATTACCACTCTAAAGTCTAAACCTTAATATTTACTTAAATAATCTGTTATATTAATTTCAGTTGTATGGTTTTCCGGGGAGCTACCCTGTACGGGTTATTTAACCTTTGTTGTCTCCCCGAGACAGGTTTTGTTTTTATATACTAGTCTAAATAAATTCATTTCAGTCGTCATGTATCCATCTTCTTTATGCTACAATTCTTTTATCTGGGTATTGTATTGCAAATTTTAGTGAACAATCTTATACTTGATTTTTAGGATTGATTGCACAAAATGATCAATGTAATCAGTTGTCACAATGGGTCCATAAGATCAATTGCTATGATTTATGTCACAGGACCCCGGACTTGAAGTAAAATCAGTTATGTGGACTAATTGTTTTAGTACTTAGGCAAAACAAATTGTCAAATCATTCCGAATATTGATTCATGATTTGACTTTTGGAGCAATGGATATTGTGTTTTTTGATTTGTGGTGAATTATCAGTACTGTATTATGTGTAGGAAATAATGTTTGCAAAATAAGCATCTTAACCAATTAGCAGAGAGTTTGAGTGGCGAAATCTTCTATTCCTAATATTGTACTATCATGAATAAATTGTGTGTGTGAAATAGTTATTTTTAAGATTTTCATGATTTATGTGTTCCACATTGCTTTAATATCTATGATATGACAATTTGCCATTTGATTGTAAAGCTGAAATAAGCCTATTAAATTTCTGCTCCTGGAACTGGAACTATAGGATGATATAAATGGAGTGATTTAATGTGTGCATGTGGCACCTCCATCTTCCAATGTAATCTAAGTTTCTAGTTTTCTGGTTATGATATTCCATAGAAATTTATGTAATGTATTGTGTGCAACAATTCTGCAAGTTGTTATATGAATAAGGAATTATTTATTCTGTAAGTTCTTGAACAAAAAAAATGAAAAATATATTTTTTTCTAATATGGTGAGAAAATGTACCAAATATCTACACAGCTTAAAAGTTGATCAAAGAATGATATTTTTTGGGGTACTCTATATTGACATTACAAACCAGCTGGACAAAAATTGTGACAAACTAGTCAAAATTTCTAAAGAAAGTTGGTCAATTGGAATTTTCTCAATTATTGAGCAAAACTTGACCAATGAATAAATAAAAAAGTTTGCCCAACAAACACACAAAATTAAACTGTCATCTCTTTGTAGTGTATGCTAATGGTTATCTTATTATTTACAGTAATCATATTCATCTACTATTTTCCTATTATATTCCAGATTGTAACATTTTGTTATTACTTATTTTATTCTTTGTAGTTGTGTAAAATAGTGTAAACATTCCAAAATTGTTTAACTCGTCTCAAGAAGATGTCCAATTTAATAATAATATACACCATTTATAAGGCACCATAATAAGGCATTAGAGATGTTCAAGGCGCACAAGTGAAGAGGGGGGGGGGGGGGTACCATACAAAATAACACAGGAACACAAAATAGGCATTAACTTTTTACAAAATTTTCAAAGTGAATGTTTAAATGTCAATGTTAGATTTCAGGCATTTCAATTTGAATTCCTGCATATTTTTGTTGTATTTCAATTTAGCTTAACCTGATTTAATATTTAATGGGTTTGAATTGAATTTTACATAGCAGAGGATATAAAAGTCAGATAAAACACTGTTATTTATGTTCTTTATGGTAAAATAATCAGAATATTTTTTTGGTGTGATATTGTTATATCGATAAGTCCCGTTTTTTAATTCTCTTAGTTAAGTTGTGATCAGTATTCAGCAAATGAATAAAAACCCACCAATCACTGATTTAGAAATATCTTTTTGACGTTTTGTTTTCATACAAGATTCCCAGAAGTGTTTTTATGAGTATTGACCAATGAGATGATGGTGGTGAAGATGATGATGATGAAGAAGATGATGATGATGATAATGATGATGATGATGATAATGATGGTGATGGAGATGATGATTATGATGATGATGATGAGGATGAGTATGATTTTGACGGTGGTGATGATGATTGTGGTGAAGCTGATGATAAGGATGATGATGATGATGATGGAGATGATTATGATGAGTATGATTTTGTTGGTGATGATGATGGTGATGATGGTGGTGGTGGTGGTGTTGATGATAATGAGGAGGAGGATGACAATTGTGATGATTGAGATGGTTTTCTGTTTCTGTTTATGGTTACTCCCGTAGGAACTCGACAGGACAGCATTTTTGCTGGTAAACGCCAAGGTTACCTAGGAAACGTAGGATGTGGCACCCCGTTGCACTGTCTGATATTCAGATGGATTTTTCTGGTTTCTACCGTGCAGTAAGCAGGGGTTTACTCCCTAGGTTCCTTTTCAGAAAGAGATTTCGGCTCCAATGTATTAATTGGGAGGGAAGGGGGGGGGGGGGGTTGGTTGTTAATGCCACATCATTTAAGTGACATTTTTTGTTTGTTTTGTAAACCATGCATTAAAATATTAACATTTTCATTAGAACTTTTCTTCATTATCTAATTAAGTTTAAAAACCCCCCAAAATAATTGAAAAACCACTTATTTTCTATTTGAAAAAAAGTGTGCTCACTTGCACTTCTTTTTTTTCTTCAAAAAAAGGTGTGTGGCCCCCTAAAAAAAACGTGGGCCCCAAAAAATCAGCCTCCAAAAATATTTGTCTCGTAATCCACTGGGTCTCAATGAGATCTCGGTCAATTTGACCAGTTTCGATACAAGAAGGGTGCCACCTTGTGCTCAATATAGCCGTTGAGGGGCAATTCCTTGTTAAGTGGACAGGTGCGTGAATATTGGGTCTAATGTAATATCATGGGGCGGAGCAAGGATAGTTTGATGGGGGGGGGGGGGGGGCAAGGTGACTTAAAGATGACATCTTATTTCTTTTCACTTGAATTATAGGAGTTTAATAAAGTTACACGCCGGTCCAGGTCTCTCCATTCTGTACTCTACTTTTTACCTTTTCTTCCTTTTTCTCCGTTTTTTCTCCCATTTTTTTCCTCCACTACTTTAAAAATCATAGGAGCAGTCGCTTATTTCCGCCTGTGGCATCGTCGCTGCTAAACTTGGTTCTGTAAGACCATGAAGATGTAATAAGGATCGAAATTTTGAAACCCAATCATGACTTGGACTCGGGAGTTTTCTTCATCACTTTGAGGTACCACCTCCCTTGTAAATGTAATTTATGATGTGAAATAAATAGTGTCTTCTTCATCATAATTTTGAGCATTAAAAAACATGAATTATTCAAGAATCCTTAATTTGAACGTGATCGCGATCAAACCAAATTTAAAACGTCCATATTCATGCTTCAAATGGCTTTTATTCTTATGGTTTTTGTGATTTTTCTCAGATTGTTTAGAATAAACTTATTCCTCATTGACTACTGTGACAAACTTTATGGCAGATTGTGGATAGAACACATAATAATATGGGTGAAACTGCATAGAGTCTACGAGGTTACATAGAATGCACGTTTATAAAAATGTGATGATTTTTTTGGATAAAATTAACAAGAATATGAAGGGTCTGAAAACCATGTCCATTTGAGCGTTACAGGGAATATTAGCATTAATTCCTGAGGTCATTATCAGTAAACTCTAAACAAATCTAAACTTGCAATTGCAGTTTGGAGTTCATCATTGACATATGACAAATTCCTTTCAAAGCGCCACGGTATTATCTAACCTGAAAACAATACAGGCGCTTACAGAAGATGAGAAAAACAGGCGCCATGCCGAATAAGAGAGTTATTAAAAACACAGAATCTTAATTTTTGCGATCTCTCTCAATTTAAATCAACTGGTAACTCTTTGACTTATAAAAGATCTCTCCTGTTCTTTTCTCAATAAAGAAGTTAATGAATTTCAAGCCTGCGTGGACCAGCGAAAAATACCGAACCTTGCGGGGAATCTGGGGAAGGGGGGGGGGTCGCAAAGGGCCCCTGACAAAATTCGACAACTGATTAAAACAAAAGCAAGTACTTCTTAGTAAAATATCTTTACTCTGTTAATTGTCAAACGTTCTTGGACCAAAATGTTGACCATTTATTTTGTTGATAAACTCTTTAATGATAAACTCTTTTTTCTTAAGTATAGTGAATGAAAACAGGGGGAAGAAAAAAGAGGAAGGTTAAAGGGAAAGAAGAGCATAAACAGAGCTAGTGATATCGATGTTGTAATTCTATATTACCCCTTTAATTGAGATTGAAATTAAAGGGGAATCCAGCCTTGGCCATAAAATGTTGTGTTGGGAAGAAGAAAAATAAATTTAACAGAATGGTGAAAGTTTGAAAGAAATCGGACAAGCAATAAGAAAGTTATAGCTGCTTTAAAATTGAGATCACTAATGCTATGTAGATTTCAAATTGGCAACTGGGTAAGTAAATTATGACAAGGGGCAAGGACAACTTTCCCATAGGCCATGTACTTTATTATCAGGGATTTGTGGTTTTCTCCTAAGTACCCATTTCCCTGGGGCAGTAATCTAAATATAACCCAGGTAGTATATTGTTTTATGTCCTCATGAAAGAAAAATATAATTTGAAATAAAACTTTTAGGAAAAATGACATTTTAGCCAGAATATGTATTGGAGTACATGGAAGAGTAGTCCTTGCCTTACATCACTATGACATCACACATGCGGCCAATTTGAAGTCTCCATGGGTATAGTGATTACCAATATTTACAACTTTTAAAAATTCATAACTTTCTTGTTGTTTGTCCAATATTGTTCAAACTTTCACCAATCACCTTGACTGATTTTTCTTTTCCTCACAAAAACAGGTTTTTATTTGGGTTGGATTCCCCGTTGTCTTGCCCCATCCTATACCAAGGCTCTTCGCCGCCTCTCTATACAGCCAATTCAGTAAATTTAAAGGACAAGATTTGTTCCTTCCCCATCCATTCAACATTGTTCCACATCCTTTAGATTCGTAATGCAATTCCTTTAAACCGATGACTGAATATGAAACCTTAACCAATTTCTTTCATGGAAATTCATTTGCCTTGAACTTTGATAAATCTATCAGAAGCGCCCAGCCGACTCATCGATGTGGAAAATTTGCCGAAACTGTTCGAAATAACGGCGGCATTTGCTTTCCGTTCTTCGTTGAATATCGCGTCCTTGGGTCGCATGGGGAGGGGGTGTATTGATTTTCGAATAACATTTCGCCTAATTACCCTTCAGTCTTTTAAAAATAACTTGATAATTCGTAAGGGCGAGTAGATGATTTTACTTGCTTAAAGGAGAAGTCCATTCTTACGTCACCTTTTAAAAAATTTTGATAATCATAGGTGTCGATCGGTGTTCATGGTGGGGGGGGGGGGGGACGGACACAAATCTTATTCTTTGTGAGGGATTACAAAAAATAGAATTTAAGGGGGAGTCAGTGTGGTAATGAGTCTAAAACATTTAGGGGACCAGACATGGCATTAAAGGCGAAATTTATTAAAAAAACTGCGAGTGAAACTAGCGAGCAAAAATTTCGACCTTTTTAATAGAAAAAAAAAAATTGAGATAGATTTTACGGTAGATTTTTCTTTCGACGCCAATGGGGGGGGGGGGGGCCACTTCGCCCCCCCGGATTCGCCGATTCAATATGTATCAAAATAACAATAGCATCAACGTATTTCAGATCTTCAGTAGATTTCAGCTCATATCTTCTTTGTTCTAAATGCACATACATTTTTGAAGTGATGGTCCAGTGAATATTTCACTGGGTTATACTGGATCACGTCTAACGTATCGTTGGTATCCGGTAGACAGACTCTCCTTGAACGATTTTAGCATCTTGAAGATGATAAACTACTAATAGGTCTATACCCCGCTCGTCTGGTTTCCATTTCGTCTCTCCCCACATTTAAGGTCTAACCACACATTTTCGCCCGAAACCAGTTCGTGTACCAACCATTGGAAAGAACACGGTGTCCCTCAGTGTATTCACAGTGTGGAAAACAATGTGAAATCACCTTCACTGTTGAATTTAAGTATTTCAACAGTGTGAATGATAACGCTGTTAACTGTCACACTGTCGAGGTGTCCACAGTGTGAAATAATTATATATTCACACTGTTGATTTTGAGCATTTTAACAATGTGAATAACATTTTCACATATATGAACAAATTCTGATCATACTGTGTTCCTTCCAGCAGAGTCATTGCCCTTTTGTCCATTTCGTCAAATATCCACTAGGTCTACAACCCATTAGACTAAATTGTTAAACGAACCACTAATAAACCCAATTATCACGTAACAAGTTAACAAATAATAAGAAGACGAAGTAGAAAATTAGACCAATTGTGCATTTTGACTCAATGAGAATAAGACCATGGACCTACTTAATAAGACTAAGTGCATATTTGACCGAGTGTCTTGTATGCCCTATATACGAAACATGCCAAACGGAAATTAGACCAAAGTGATTGTATACCAATTTGTTTCCCCATGTGCTATTAGACTATCTTAAAAGTAGACCAGCGGCTTGCAGACCAAATTAATATAAACCGACGTAGAATACACGATAGAATTACTAATTATTCATAATTATTTTGAACCTCGAATTTAAAAAGAGATCATCATCATCATCATCATCACCTGCTATAGTCTTCAAAGAGGTCTGCACCCTATCTCGAAGATAATCCGTATAAATCAAAGATAGGCCTCTAACATAATGTCCTATTCCTCCATTTTCTTATTTGAAATTTCTCTTCAACTTTGAAGCTAACTAGACAAGGGAATGATATGAATAGGAATTCTATTTGGGTATGAAATCATCTTTATTGCCGCTTTTGAGAAAAAGACTCAATTCACAAACATGTTCAAATGCAAGCGTTATTTCTGACAAAGAAACACAAATAACTCGATACAATATAGGCCTACACTACAACACACAGTATACCATTTTCTTTGGTTGCTGTTTCATTATTAATTTAATCAGGAGGCTTCAAATATGCAGGGCCCTGGGCATTTTTACTGGTTTGCTGATGTAAATTTTAGAAGCAATAAAAATGTTTCTTTTACAAAGTGGAGTGTTTTTTGGTCTCGGGAAATTAAAAAGCAAGAAAAAAGAAAAGAAAAAAAAGGGTATCACTATGTTCAATTTTTTCACACACCAGATTTCTAGGGGGTGCTGCCTATGGAGAATCATACACGCAGCACCCGTTCTCCATCGAGGCCATGCAAATATGAATACGAACTTTGCAAATATAATTATATTCTTTATATTGACCAAAATCTAAATTAGATCTTAACAGGGCTTCAATCAAACCAAGGCCATAAAATTGAGTGCCCCCTTAACTGGCCTCAACGCCCCTCTCGTTGGGCTTGGATAATTTGGGAAACCACCATGATCCATCTTGCGTATTATTTTGTATATATTTTCCCATTTGTACCGAATTATAGAAAAGTGGCCTTGTCATGAAATATCGGAATTTAAAGCCCAATACCTCTTAAATCATATCAAATCGGGTATCAAATCCATTGGGATCATGTTGAACATGCTCGTTAACGATTCACAAACAGGTTTATAGAGAAATCGTAAATTCCATTGTGGCGACATAATTATCGAAGCCAGTATTGTAGGGTTGATTGTTGCAATTATCGAAAGTCCAGTCATGCTATCACTCTACGAGTCATTGAAGCAAAACCACTGGACCAGAAGAGGTTATCGATCAAACGATTACGATTTTAGTTATGCAAATGAGCTCAGGTTACGACCACTTGTACTTCGGTACTTCAGTCCCACAAGTTCTTAATCTCGTTGTTTCTTTCTTTATTTTGCGGTCTTAAATTAAGCCCGCGCTACTACTACCAGCTCGACTTGGTGTCTTCGCTTTGGGTTTGCCGGTAATGAATTCTTCCCACCTCAGGGTTACCAATATCTTGTAATCTATCCGTTCCTCAGAAGACCTCAAAACCCATGGATTGGAGACCCAGGTGAGATATAGATAGAGGATGATTGCGATGGACAAGGTGATAAGAGTTTTTGGTTGCCAATTTCTTGTCGCTGAGCGCTGATTAAAAATTGGACCCCGGGAGGAGAAAAAAGGTAGTTGAAAAGTCGTCTGCTCATACGCGTACAGTCCCGGTGGTGCGTTTTCGCGTTGGCTCCTTCTTGATTTTTATGCGTTTGGATTCTTCAGTTTATATCCTGCTTCTTCTTGTTCTTTATGAGCTCGTTGGAAACCCCCAGGCGGAGTTAATTCACACCTCGATCTCCATTGTTTGCCATGCTCTATACCTGCCCCGATCGCTCGTATTCTTGTCAAATATCGGAGAGTTACATTACCATCGCGACACATCAATTTGACAAGTTTCTCGGTGAAGGCAAGCAACCCTTCGCTGGAAGAACAAGCTAGTAACGGGAATT
Source organism: Lytechinus pictus (assembly GCF_037042905.1). NCBI lineage: Eukaryota > Metazoa > Echinodermata > Echinoidea > Temnopleuroida > Toxopneustidae > Lytechinus > Lytechinus pictus. The sequence continues at coordinate 19,613,064 of NC_087256.1, forward strand.
GGAGATTTCTTGATTGAAAGTGAGATAAAAACATATTTCTTCTCCTTCTCTTCATCTTTGATAGAGCGATACACGAGGGAGTCGAATTCTCCACGAGAAAGGGACTCGATTGTGGTTTAGAAAACAGTCGTATTATTGATCCTGACACTTTCTCAGGGGGACCTGTCAAGCGGAGAGTTTCGTTTCATACACGAGAACATCGCTTGAGAAATAAATTCTTTGAAGAGACAACTGATATTCTTCAATCTGAATATTTGTTATCTGATTTATGACTCGGGATGTAAATGTTTGGTTCTCTACATTTTCCCCACGTCATTTTTTGTCAACATCTTGAGAAGAGCATAAATGGAGGAACTTTAAAGCGGAATTCCGTGAGAGTCCATTGGCAAGTTATCCTGATTAAACTTAAAGGTAAGAACATATGACTTCCGTAATTTTACACTGTTATGTAGTTTTGACATCAACAGGCCTAAATTCCATTAATTATCATGTAATATCAGGCAGATTTGTGTTTTTATTACTAAAAATGTATAGTCAATTTATGCATAAAAACGAAAATCATTGTTCAGCTATACATGTATAGTATTTTCTTTTTGCTCGCTCAGCCTTTTGAGTTTTGGTAAAGTTACGCCACTGTACCTCTTTGCCATGTCGATTTTGTCGAATCTTTAAAATGCAAGTTATCCGAAATATTTGGGAATCTCAGACGATGTTAGTGGGAAGAAGTATAAAGACAAGATATCTTCAAAACTCAAAAGGGAATTAGTTGCAGTTGTCATTTTCAAGTCAAATCAGAAACAAGTCTTGAGACATATTATGTTACAGAAGAAAATACAATGAAATGTAATTTCATATTATCAAACTCAACTTAAAGGGATGGTCCGGGCTGAAAGTATTTATAGCTTAATAAATAGAGTATAATTCACTGAGCAAAATGCCGAAAATTTCATCAAAATCGGATAACAAATAACAAAGTTATTGAATTTTAAAGTTTAGCAATATTTTGTGAAAACAGTCGTCATGAATATTCATTAGGTGGGCTGATGATGTCACATCTCCACTTGTTCTTTTGTATTCTATTATATGAAATTAGGTTTATTCAAATTTTTTCCTCTAAGAACTATAGAAAAATTGGATTGACAACTGATGTCGTGCATTAGATATTCATTGCTGCAACTTATTTCAATATAAGGGAAACATATTATTCACACAAGTATGAAATAATGAAAAAAATATGATTTTATGTAATAACATAAGAAAACGGAAAGTGGGGATGTGACAGCATCAGCCCACCTAATGAATATTCATGACGACTGTTTTCACAAAATATTGCTAAACTTTAAACTTCTATAACTTTATTATTTGTTATCCGATTTTGATGAAATTTTCGGCATTTTGCTCAGTGAATTCTACTCTATGTGTTAAGATATAAATATTTTCAGCCCGGACCATCCCTTTAATATTCAACCAGTCAGAAGAGAACATTTTTTACTGAGCCTATCATTTTCCATGTGGCGTTCAAGTCTTCAACAACAGATTCCATGCAGACTATAATGCTGTATGTTGCTTATCACCAAGCTAATCACATTCCCACTCTCCCTGGTTACACAAAGTTATTCAACGGTCTGTCTCAACCAAGATGATTTTGAGACCAAATTTAACTGATACTAACATAATAGTAGATGTCAAGTTATTCATGGTTCAGCCAGTCATTGCATAATTTCGGATTCAAACAAAACACGACCTTACTTTAAAATCAATATAAATTCGGAGAAGGCGGTTCAGTTAAGCCCTCGAACGATTCTGTACGGCCGGAGGGCCCACTGGGGGTGTAAACACGCTCATCAGAATTCATCCATAATTTGTAAGGAAATGCTTTCACTCTCATCCATAATTTGTAATGGATGCTCGAGCACCACTGGCCTAATTGCTCAGACAGCCATGATGCCGAGGAGAAAGTCAAATCTTAAGCCCGGCGCACACTATGCATGCGATTCGTTGCGATACGGATTTCAAAGAAATTGTAATAACATTTGAGATGAACATTCCAGCAAGTTAAGTCTTGCGATCAGAGTTCAGAATAATGGTAAGAACTATACTGAAATCGAAATACAGTCTAGTTCGAGCCTCCCAGTAGGAATAATAGCAAATTCAATTTCAAATCGTAATGACGTCATCATCGGTTGCGACTTGAAGCCGATTTGGACTTTACTCCGACCACAGGGCTTGTCGCAAAGCAAAATTATGATCTTATTATCCATAACATAATGCCGAACTTCAAATAAAATAATTTTGCCTCTTGGACCCTTAACATTTAATGCAAAGTGCGATTTATTAAACAAAAAATGCGTCGCATCGGATCGCATAGTGTGCGCTTGGCTTTACGTTCCAGTCAGATCAACCAAACCGACTCCAAACCGACCGAAAGGTCTGTCATTGGTAATAACTCGTTAACTTTTGAATGTCTGGATTCAATTTCTTTGGTGTGACTGTAAAGGCGACCACACGCCTTACGATTGGTCTGCGACCCGATTTCAGAATAAAATATAGTAGAATTTGATGCTAATATTGAGACATGGAATTTCTTACTGTGCAATGTTCTAAATCATCGTACGAATACCTATGTTCAAATCTGTGACTATGCTTTCATCCATCTTAGAATAAAAGCAAATTTAATATCTAGTCGTAATGACGTCATAGCAGTCGTACGATTGGCTACGATTTGAAACTAATTTGGCCTTTACTCCAAAATAAAAGCTTGCAATCTTTCAAAATGGTTATATTAGTATTCTTTCAATTGATTTTAACCTAAAATAAAATGATATGTTCCATTCACATTTTCAGAAAATGAGCAAAATGCGATTTGTTCCAAAATCGGATCGCGAACAGTCGTAAGGTGTGCGGTGGCCTTAACATCACCGAGTGTTCTCATTCCAAGACACGGATCTCTCTCTAACTCTCTCTTTTATCTTTATTTTAAGAAAATGAATGTTTATTACGTAAAATGTCAAATTCTGACTTTAACGGCACTACCAATTAATACCGATTAGGCCTATCTCATGAAAGATAGCTGTCGTTTGGTTGGACAAACTTTCCTGAAGATAATATGGGATTATGATTGTGTAATATTCGTAAATAAATGTCTGTTGTGTCCTACCTAGCAACCTTCGATGTACGTGATGTAGACACAACATTATGGTAAAACAAATAATACTAATTCGGTGTGTGAGGGGTTTATAGTATAATAAAAACACCATGTTGTTGAATTTCCATCTGTTGTACTTCTCAAGCATCTTTCGTATTATTGCTATATTTAAAGTCAAAATGATATGTTGTTTCTGTTTTAAGTTGATAGTCCAAACAATCATTTATGTAAATAATACATGAATATATCTGTTAATAGTCAATAACGATATCTATATAATCAAACAGCATCAAGATTTATTTCATTTGTAGCAAATATATGTTTATGTAAATTAATTTTGTATGTACAGATTCGTTTCTAAGATAAATGCATGATTCAAATTATATCAACTAACGATAGATACAAATTGATAATAAAACAGTGCAATTATTGATATGGCTATCGGTTTCTACCTGCAGATTTAGATTTTCTTGCTCGCGCGCTGTATTCTCTTGTTAATCTAGATGATTTGAGACGTGTTTTTTTTTTATTCCACCAAGGTGGTTCGATATGCTTTGATCTTGTTTGTTTTGCATTGATGATAACCCCACTTTCTGCTCTTTCGTTGTTGACGACATCTTTGGTTCTTAAACATGTTAACCTCAATAGTTTACCAGTGGAACTTTTGTTCAGTCATAGAATGAAGACCCAGTAAAACCACTATCGATCAACACTATACCCTACACTGCAAAAACTCCGGTGTTGATTTACCAACAGCCCGGAATCTATATTTTGTTCACACCAGAGAAGTATTGAAACAACATCAATTTGGTTTCGGTCGAACACCAGATAGGTGTTAATATAACACCAATTAGTATAACAGCATCGATTTGATTCCAAACTGGTGTTGTTTCAATATTTCTCTGGTGTGGACATTATTATATAATATATTCCGGGCTGGTGGTAAATCAACAGCGGAGTTTTTGCAGTGTATTCGGTCGGTTTGGAGTAGGTTTTGTTTGTACTAGCAGAAGGCTTGCCTTTTCAGCAATAATGTTTCTGTAAGCAACGGGATTACCACTTAAATCGATACGAATTTGTTGTGTAGTCTAGCCCAGGTGATCGACAAAACATCACTCACGTTCTTTTGAATCATCTATAGAAGTCTAGCACAACATTAAGAAATTCTACTTAACATTTTTTCTTTTGATGGAGGGTATTGTTAAAATGTAGTCATCAAACATCGTGAATGACATCCTCTGCTAATTATTAACCTTACATTGTATACATGTAAGGTTACTCGTACTAATGGTTGTGTCCATTGCGACTCAGGTTGTCGTACATGTTCTAATAAGAACATCAAGGATTGGCTATCATTTCTCCGGCGTTGATTTCTCAGTCATAAACCGATAGTCTACATTTTTTGGGAGAAATAATGTAATATTCTCCTAATCATTTTGCAAATAAATATGTCAATGTATTCTTAAAGAATGCAGGAAACTGCGAGGTAGATAATAATCTACAACTATAGGTTAACAGAAAACTTAAAATGAAAAGGTGTCCTTTCTTTCAGTTATCTTGATTACATGAAATTCAAAACATGTCTAAAGGAAATATCTAAATCATGTTTCCAAGAATTGACTATTCCAAATGCATAATTCCAATCGGGAAGATTGAGAGAAATTATCGATTGACAATTTTGAGTCGTGTATTTCTAACGAATTGGTAAGATGTTTCATGATTGATTTTTAATTATCTTTCCCGCTGCATATTGTGCAAACGGCCTCAAAAGTGATGACAACGTATAATCATAATTGGCTGGTGTATGTTTCGGAGCTTATACTTTTCTCTTTGAAATATTATGGTATATTATTCCTTCATTGTTTTAAGTTAATGACTTAAGATAGACGGATACAATTTAAAGGACTGTTTCTATATCTATTTTTTTTTAACATATACATTTTGCAACCCATAGGTCACACATTACTGAGAAAAATCAGTTAAGTGAAAGAAGAAACATCAAAACTTTATTTGACGGATGGTGTACCTGAATTTCAAAGAAAAATGCATTTCCCAAAAGCTCCTTAATTACTTCTCAGTAATGGTGCTTTAATCTCGCAAAAATGATTCAGGGAGAACATGTATTTCTTTTTCTTTATTAAATCTTGCATTTCCATTAAATGAAATGAAGACGTTCCTCACTAGTTTCCAATCGGTTTCATGCACTACTCCGTTTTGTTTTAAAGTCACTCTTAAAATTGAACACATCAGACTAAAAGTAAAACTAAAAAATAACACCTTTGAACACGGGCGTAAGTCCATGATGTCATGCTATTCAAGTGGATGATAGGACAAGAATTCGCTGCCTGAACTTACGCCAGTGCTTTTGAAAGTTGATTAAGATTTGTGTACATGTATGAAGAATCGTTCATATATATATATTTTTTTACTTTAAAGTTTCAAAGTCGTATCATATGGCGGAATCGAAAGTGCAATGGTTATTGTCCTCATGAATAGTATATGCAAATGACGGGGTCAGGGAATATCACCAGGGGCCCGTAACACAAAACCGAGTGCTTGATCTAGGGACGACTTTTACGATTGATTTCAGAAATCATTAATAATATTATGGCAATGCAATCACAACAAATCAATTGTACGATCAATCGCTATGTTTGTGTTACGGATCCCTGAATCAACACAAATGTTTTATTTTTAATCGGGTCCATTTTACATGACTGCAGTCATAAAACATGAATGCTTTTAGCATAGAGCTACTAAGGGATGTTTTTAGAACAAGAGAATATTGACGGCTTTGGGTCCCCTTTTCCGAGGGCGTTGATAACGATGATTATGTCTTAGAAATTTCACGAGCCCATTGGTTTCAATCGAAGGTCGAGGGGTTAAAAAACTACTGCCTCTTCATACCCTTCTACCAGGGTCGGCTCTTCCGGGGAGGGGGGGGGGGGGAGGGCAGCAGGAGGGCTACTACCCTTACAGTATGTCAAGTAGTGAAAAGGAGAAGGAAAAATTGGAAACGGAGAAAGAAGTCAGACGAGATAAAGAAAGAATACTGGATCATATATCTCTCTACTACCCATGTTATTGAAAAGAGAAAATGATGGCGCCACCTTGCCCTGCCCCAAAACAAATACCCCAGTGCTGCCGCCTATTTTATACTACCCTTATATCATGCTAATCTGACGCATACTCCAAATGGTAGTTCTCATGATACTTGCGAGGTAGGGTATCAGCCCACCTAATGAATATTCATGACGACTGTTTTCACAAAATATTGCTAAACTTTAAACTTCAATAACTTTATTATTTATTATCCGATTTTGATGAAATTTTTGGCATTTTGCTCAGTGAAATCTACTCTATGTATTAAGATATAAATATTTTCAGCCCGGACCATCCCTTAAAAAAAAACATTCCCCATTTTCTCAGTAATAACCAGGACTTTTTCAAAGTGCAAGACCCACCATTTGCATAAAAAACATTTACCATTCCCCCATTTTGTTTTCGGCTTTGCGATGTCGAATAGAAACATGTTTTTCTATCCTCTTCTGCCCGAAAGAGCAGGCCTTATGCAGAATTTCATAACTCCATTCACTAATCCCATGTGTAATCATATACAAATGTTTATTTCCATGCACTACTATAATTCGATTAGATTTTCATCATATTGCAATTCCGTCCGTGTAATTTCGATCAAATTTGTTCCTTGGAGAACTAAAATATTTCAATTGATTTGCCATAATAAGAACATAATTCACTCCATCACAATCCTTCCCAAACCAGACACCATAGAAAAATATATTCGGGCATATAGTCAAGAGGTATTCATGCCCAATTCATGACCCATCCCATTAAAAAACAGCTCATATCATCATGACAGATCTTTTGTGTATTAATGAATAGAGCACATTCTATAGGTTATCATCGGAAACCACTTTCCTTTCCTTGTTGCTATTTCTCCTTTTATCACTTAGTTTTTTTTCTCTCGAAGTTTTGATAGAAAAGTGGCAAATTAATCAGAAACAAATTCCACTTTTGTACCATTCATCCATTTTCTGTCAAAGTAAACAAAATCAAGATATACAAACAAGCACAACAAAGCATAAATATAAAGCATTATACCATAATAATTAATGATAGTTCTTGTAAAAGGAATATTTGATGTCCGTAAAAGCATTATGCTTGTGACGTTTGGTCACCCAGAAAAAGAAAAAAATAACACAATAATCATTAAATAATACAAATCATAATAATTGTTTGCAATATAGATTTTAAAAATGTTATTGCAAAGAATAGAAAATGTGGTGTTTTGCTACGCGACGTTGAACTCTAATTGTCTATATTTTAAAAGATAAATAAATGTCTATTTAAAATACTCATGTTTGTAGATCTACACTATATTCTTCGACTCCCTTTTATAGGGCTTGGGCCTTTTAAAACATTTAAGTTTATACTTTGTTGGTCATTAACTGTTTTGGAAGTAATTTATTGTCTTGTAAAATTGTCTCATAGGATTTTCCCTTGTACACTGTTTAAAAATATTGGGTAAAATTTTTACCACCACGAGGGTAATTATGTGTCCAACCGATTTGGGGGCAGTCTTTTACCCAATGCGGGAAGCATATTGTCCAGTAAGGTTAAAAAATAAGCAGCAATTACTTAAGAATGGGCAAATCTGTCACCACACTGGATAAATAAAAATGCCCAAAAAGAAATGCCCAGAAATGGTTGGACATATAACTATACCCTCATGGAACATTTTTACCCACTATTTTTTAGAGTGTAGCACTGTACATTATAGAACATTGCTCTGCTGTCATGGCTGTGGAGACGCGGAAAGAATGGGAAAATTACTTTTGGTTGGTATCACTTTCAATTTCAATCCAAAAGTTTCCTATTGCGATATGACTTCAAAACAAATTCGACATATTCATTAGTCAGACTTAAGCAGTGATTTATCAATTCTTCTTGTCCAAAAATACTTCACATCGGATTAACGGGAGAATAAATGATTGAACGGTCAATTGAATCCAAACCCTATCTTTTATCCACAATCTTGTGCTTTGCGATTCTTATGCTATACAGTTACACCAACGAACCTATTCCAGGACCCCGTCTTACAAAGAGTTACGATTGATCCGATCAACCAAAACTATGAAAAGCCAGCAACGTCAACATCTAAACTTTATGTTTGTTCAAAACATTTTCTAGATTATGATGTAAAGTCATACATTCTTCGCTTTCTTGAAAATTCAGGGTGACTTTTTGTTTTGCTTACAAAGGACATTGTGCAAATTTCCATAAAGTTTAGGTTGATCGGATCAATCGTAACTCTTTTAAGAGATTAAAGAGTTATGTCTTGTCTATTTTGCATATTATGTACTGTATATATTTATCATTATAATTTGTATGTATTTTAATTAACAGGGCCCATTTGCAAACCAGCTTTTTATCTTTGTTAATGTTTTTATCGAATTGGTTACCTTGTATAAAGATGTGAAATAAATAAATAAATAAAAAATGAATAAGACGGGCCCACAGACCGACCGAATCTATTACATTTTTCCAACGACATACCATCGGTCGATTTGGAGTTTGTTAAGATGGTATAACTGTATTTATATCCGGTTGATTAATGATGCCTAGCGCATCCACCGGTGGCAATTACCCATATTTACCTGACCAAACGACTTAAATGTTGTAAAGAGAATTGATGAACCATGCACCGGCTGAGGGGGTTGGATGGAAAAAGGCACAATCATGACAACTGGGCAAAAGAAATGTGTTATTATATTTCAGTGTGTAAAATACAAGCCCTATCCTTATAAATTGACGAATTCCCTCCGTCATGCATTCTCTTTCTTCCCCTTGTCTATAGGCGTCTTCTTTCATAAAGAGAACTTTTCTGTCATCGTTTCCTGTCTTTCTCTCTTCTCACTGTCAACTACATTGCGTCCCTTATCAAAGGAAACCCGTTTTCAGAGATAGATTTCATATACATGTTTTACTATGAATATGATACTTATGGTAAGAGTGGAATCTCATCTTTAACTTGAGACCTACAGCTTGGCAAATCATTTACGCGTGGCAGATTAAAAACGATCCGAAACAATTTCAGCAGAAACTCAAGCGTGAATCTCATTTCAGGATGCAGTGAGAGAAACTCAACAAATAATACACAAAATGCTAATGAGCCAATCGTCAAATAAACACGGTTGTCGTATCACGAACCAATCTTGTCCAATTTTTCTGCGCAACCTGAATTTGGCATTAAAATTTCAAACTCGTCTTGCTCATTAATTATTGGTGAAGTGTTTGTCACATATTAGGTTTCAACATAAAAAGGAATGGTTGAATTGTAAGATGATGTAAATGAAATATCATACTGTTTTGCCTTTGAAGAAAAAAGATGTGGTATTCCCAGTTTCGTTTTTTTATTGGACGCACTGTACATGTATAAGGTTTCGTTTGTGATTCCATAGTTGTATAATTTCCTGCATTATGATTAATAACATAAATAATCCAACAGCATAGGTAATTACAAGATTTCGTTTGAAATAAAAATAATAGTTGCAGAATTTCCTGCGTTGTGATTGGTTAATACCATACATTTTTCGCGGCATATGTATGTTTGAATGGCACTTTGGCTCCGCATCCATACATCGATCAATGTCGATATAGCCGCCGTAGAGACAAGCCTTGTATTGTCATTAATATGTCTAGTTGCATAGTTTTCTGCGTCATGATTGGTTAAAACCTCACAGGGAAACCCAAACGGTGACACGAGATTTATTTTGCGACATTTACTCTGGCATGATCTCAGAGGGCATAGGGCTAGAGTTGGAATTGTAATAGTTTTCGGTTCGGAATAGTGCAGATAAAGATTAGGGTTTATTTAGTTTTAGAGGTTAGGTTTTATGTTTGGCTTAACGTGCACATTTTCCATCGGAGAAATTGTCGCCGGAGCAAATGTAATGTAACCGCCCAAATCCCCTGCATGACTGTACAGTACCTCATATAGTTGCACGAATAATGGCCCTGACATGACTGCCCGTTCGAGATATGCTCGAACCATGAACCCAAATCCCCCATACATACCCGAGTCAGTTATTCGTAACTTTGTAATGCTGCACATTCCTCGCTACGGCGTGTGGAAAACAGACATTTTGTAAATTTCTATACGAACCATTTATTATAGCACCAAAATCTCTATTTCATTATTATAACGACTGTTTTCGATTGAGTGGCCAATCAGGGGCGGATCTGGGATTTTTCGGGGGGGGGGGCACATTTTCCCGAGGAAAATTTTGACAAGCTTTTTTACATCAAAAATTTCAATTGTGCCTCTCAAAGGGGGGAAGGGGGGGGGGGGGGACATTGGCCGGCTGTGCCCCCTGGATCTGCCAGTGGTGGTCGTAATATAATTTTGATTTACATGGGTCAATAATAAAATATGGAGCATTGACACCTTGAAAAGATTCCTATTTCGAAGGGAGGGGGAGGTACAAAAACGTAAAAATGACCATCTGATTGCGATTTTTTTGCATTGTTTGTCCCCACCTCAACTTTCGGCTCAATTTTCCCCACACTTTAAAAATGTTCCACGCCTCCTGTTTCACTTCACCACCCCCATTTGTTTTCGTATTATCTTTATGATAAACAATAAACATACAGCAAATTTCCACGTAATATTGTAAAGATTATACAAACAGGATGGGAATAAAGGAGGTTGCTAAAAAAAAAAACGGAGTCCGTAGAGTGCAGCTCCAATAGACCAGTTCATAGTTACTCATGGACGATTTTCGGTCAAATGACCTTTCATTTCTTTCATTATGATAGGCAGATTTCAAAGCAAAATATTACGTAAGCTTGCCTTACATAGCAGGATGAAGAAATTGAATAGACCAGGTGACTAGAATAGCACATCAATGAACACTTTATGAAGGTATTTGTTGCATTCCTACTTTGAATGCATATCATAGCATGTTGCACAATGTACTTGGCAAACTGTGAAATATACCAGTCATTCGTGGACGCATTTTTTTGTGGATGTGAATGAAAAACACAGTTCAAAAGAATATATGAATAATCAAGACATCGAATTTGGTGCTTATCTCATTAAATTTTAAACCACCATGTCACTTGAGTACAAATGACCTTCCTCTGATCATGCGCAGAATCTTCTGATCATGCGCAGAGTGGAACTACGAACTGGCTTATTCCAATCATTCTTATAAACAGTACATATCCATTGTATCGGCCATCAAAACGTTTCGTAATTAAGAGACAGACTTGAGAGAAAAAATTATGAGGAAATATAAACTACAAACAAGGCGAAAACAATTTCAGAAATTATATATATTTGAACTGGAAAGAAAAGTTACAAAAGAGACACTAAATATTGGCATTTTTCAGTCGATCGATTTGGCGGTATAATGATTGAGGCAAAAATGAGATGCACTTCGGCACCTTCCGCTTCGAGTGGGCAGAAATCCGTTCCCCGCCATTGTCTGGCGAAAATGATATCATGAAATATTTTCTTTTTAGTCCAGCTATCAGTTTTCATGTTCCGTCATCATCCATTATGCCCGAGCGAGATGGGAAGCACTCAACATTCTTGTTTTTCTTCTGCTCAGGCGCTCGCTTTTCCATTCCTACCCATTTTCAACCTACTTATGACACGTTATTTGGGAGTGAAGAATTGCCTGATTGGCATGCCTCAGAGAGGATATAGAGAAGGGAGGGGAGAGGGGGGGGGGGCACCCTCACCGCCAAGCAATTTCGACAGTGCCCACTTACGGCAGGAAATATGTCAGTATGTTGCTGCCGGGCGGTGACTGGATTCGTATTATGTGTAAACATGGTGGATTCATCCAACCCGAGGCCATAGAATCTTGACAAGACCTAGTAGGTCCACGATGGAGAGAACATTTTATATTCCATTCTATCTGTCATTCTTGAAACATGACTTAAATCGCCTTGTTTCGATATGATTTTCCCAATCTGAAATGCAATTTCAAAGGCATTATCAGTCACGTTCAAGAATGCAAGAGTCGTGAATGATTCAGTGTGTATCTTTCTAATAAGCTGATATTAATTCCTTTCCGACTGTCCCACATTTCCCCATCTTTTCTTCTATTTCTGCTTTTCACCCTTTGCTTTCTTTCTTGTATTTTTTCCAATCACAGTTGTCTTTAACTTTTTTTTTATTTTGAAATTTGAAACAGTAATGTTTTCTTTCGATGTCTTTTTCATATTAATATATGGCGCATCCAAAAGCTGTATTTTGTCCCTTTCATTAATGTTACCTGATGCTCAAAATGGAACCCGTTGTCGCGGAATAGTGGGTCTTTTTAAACAGTCCTGTTTTTGGTATGAAGAGGAGGAGGGGGGGGGGGCAGCGAAATAAATAAAATTGAGAGAAATAGGCCTACGGATTCTAATCTACATAATGGTCAACCTGGAAATTAATTCTATTCTTGCAATGCTATTCTAAGTTTTCACCCTCTCATTTTCCTTTTCCTGTTTTGTTATCACTTACACTCTATATGTTCAGGGATTAAGTATATATCCAGATTGGACATGAAAAAGGGACAAGCCCAACACTCTAATTATTTCTAATCCTATTATCCTAAGGATGAACTTTTCAATTTCAAAAGGTCGAATTCATATTTTTAACTTTGAATAGAAATCTGCAAGGATTCAATATAAAATTCGATATGATGTGCCGATCTTATTTCACGGGGGGGGGGGGGGGTGGTCGCAGGATGGGGCTCTTTTTTTGGCTCCTACTATAACTACGCAACGAATGTAACAAACACCTGCAATGGCGGCCGATCGTAACTACATAATTTATTATTTTGGATGGGACCGAAGGAGTCGGACCATAAGAGAATTCCAAGTCCTATTTGTACAGGTGTTTTGTATCTCCTATTAGCCTCCAAAAAGCTCCGAGGCAAACTCTTAATTTCGGAATGTTACACGATCACATTGTGAAATTAAGTTGCAAGTGAGGATCCCTTTACAGATCACAGCTCACCAAAGGTATTAGATTTCTACCCAATGTGTTGCTTGAGGGTTCAAACAAGAGGCACCAGCCCATTTGTATGATACGGGTTCGCTAAGATGTTCGTGGGTTGATACTTCCATTGATGTGAAACATAATTATCCTTTTTTCTCATTGCAGTGACATGATTTCTAGTTAACCTCTGTATAGTGAATACATACAAAAACAATATTTTTTTTTTGGGGGGGGGGGGGTATGAAATGAAAGCACAAAATAATTCTACGAGAAGGTTCAGTGTTTCAAATACACAGAGATTATAACACAATTTGTGTTATAACACAATTTGAAAGTACTCCGGTACATGTTTTTCACATTTAAGGACAGTTCTATAAATTATATAAAACAAGATTGGTGAAAGATAATAAACGTACACAATATGTTATTGAATAAACGGTGTCAGACTGAATACAATTGTCAAAATCGTCTACTATAAGCTTACAAAATGATGTTTAGATAAAGACCATTAGTCATGAGTCAGCTTTGCCAATAGTTTATAGTTTTAGTTGTGCAGATATTGATTATTATTATGCATGCATATAATTATATACCCATATATACATATATATATATATATATATATATATATATATATATATATATATATATATATATATATATAAATATCATGTGACTTTGAAAAGAAGAGGTCAACTCCTTTATTAGGCCAAGCTTTCGACCGTTTAACCGGTCGAATATATATTTCTTTATTTATCCTTTTGAAGACTGCATGACATTTATGATATTTCATGTAGGCCTATAGGGTGTGTGAAATATCCATAAAATGTATCCATGGTACCTATTCGTAAATATTGGTCTGTTTATAACGTTTATGATATTTTTTTTCTCTAATTAACTGACGTGTTTGAACTGACTTGACATCGGCGCTCCCTCGAACTTTGGTCTTCTTCAAAACCCCTTTCGAGTAACCCACTCTCATACAAAAGTTTCCCCAATCCTTAAATTCAACAGAGTGACAGTGTGGTACTTAGTACTATAGACACGGCGTTAAGCAGTCGGAAATGACAAATTTTGCCCAACCTGGACCGAGTTAAATAAAAGTTACTATTATGGTAACTTTGCCATCCCGTGGTTATTTCCCTGAAGTCCTTGATTTTGCTTGGCTGATTAGCATTGTTACCATGGTAGTTACCATGGAATGACAAAGTTACTTTTCTGCAACGGGGCCCTGATGCCCTCTAATGTCCATATAAATATCAAGCACAAATCCCAATTAGTACTCGCTTGAATTGATGTGTTTAAATTCAAGTTGCGTTTCATTATAATGTTTGAGTTTCGGCGATAGAAACTCCATCTCTTCCGGTTCCCGAGCTTGAAATGAGTGACTTATGTATAAGGGGTATAGGGTGCTCATCGAAGCGGAGTACCCCAAAGACAACTACAATCTTTTCCCATCGCAAGCTTGTGTTAGCTTTCCCCCTTTTTTTCATTACTTGAAAAATCATATAGGGTGCTCATCTCTGCCCTCTTTAGAGCCAGAGAGAGAGAGAGAGAGAGACAGACAGACACATGAGAGAGAGCGAGAGAGAGAGAGAGAGAGAGAGGGGGGGGGGGTGGGAATATGGGTATGGCTGGACCGGGAATCGAATCATGGCGGTGGATGCTTCGTGGATTGCACCACCAATGGCATCGGAATTCTTCTTCCAATAACGTTCATAAACCTTAAAGGTGTATCGTCACACACTGTTGATTGATCATCACCTAATTTAATAATTGCCTAATTGCTCGAATCAAAACTTTATGAAGAGTTGGATAAAAAAAATGGACAAAAGTTACAAAAACTTTACGTTAAACCTTTAAAAATACTCTGTGGTCATCAGTTTTTCTAATCAATACTGCCTGCTTGCTCACTGGATCTATTGGCTTAATAGATTGTTAATGTCTTCGGGGTGACACGACATTTTGCTCCGGGCTTTATTTTGTCTATGAGATAGGCCTATATGGTTAGGGTTGCAATAGGGTTTTATGTTAGTATTAGGGTTAGGTTTAGGATAGGTATACTGTAGTGTTAAATCAAGGATTAAAGTTGGTCGTTCCATTAATGTGAGGAAATAGCAGCGGAGCAATCGTCGCCAGAGCAAATGTCATGGAGCCGTCTTGGGTAGATATGAAAACATTCAGTACGAGGTGGTCGCTTGCTTCCTTCCCTGCTCCATTAAAGACTGACATTTTCCCACATTGTTGGCCATGCCTAAATTGGTCATGTATTGGACCAAACAGATTGGATTGGACTTGTCCACTGATCAATAATATTTATCATAAATATCACAATTTTCACTGATGTTATTGGTCAAAAAAGATTGTAGATCTTAATTCAGTTTAAAGTTTCTGAATGATCTTTAGTAGATATGGAAAGATTCAGTATCATATGATCGCTTGTCTCTTTTCCCGCTGCATCAAATACCTAAATCGTTGGCAATGTTTAATTGGTCATGTATTGGACCAAACTGACCAGACTTGTCCATTGAACAACAATTATATGTTTTCAAAAATACCATTAATTTTTTTTCAGTGGTACTGTTGGTTTAATGGATTGTTGATGTTTACTTTGTTTAAAGTGTATGAGTTATCTTTAGTAGATATAGAAACATTCAGTATGATGTGGTCGCATTATTCCAAGCCACATTAAAAAAACGACCGGATTTTAAAAAACTATGGTGTATCACGCTCATGTATTAGAGTAAAATTGATTGGGCTCGGCCATTGGCATATCAAGATATCTAAATCTCGAAATTTCCGCTTCAAGGCCAAAACCTTGCCACTTGTTTGGGGGTAAACACAAACGATTCTCATATTCTATCACCTCCAAAGAGTGAACGCTCGTCTTTTGGCCTTTCAATAATGGAATGAAATACCTCCAAAGGGCTTCAATCCTGCATTTTTCAGTTGCTTTTTCTCGATCTCCGTTAAACTTCTCCAGACTTTGCGGACAAGGTGCTGGTCGGAAGTCAATCTGGAAACATTAGCCGCCACATGATTGACATTGCCCTATCGCAAGTTCATAATCGTAGCATCTAAAAGGTTTTGCTATGCTCAGGGTTTCAACATTAAGTCAAATACAAGGGCAGAGACAAACTTTCCCTGGAGGAGGACTTTAATTAAACATTGCAGTTTCTCGAATGACGCCCTTGCAGGATGAAACTAGTCAGATATTCTTTCCGACTGTGTTTTTCCTCTTTGAAGACACTCGACTCGATCGGACACATAGATAGGGTGACGTATAATTTTTGTAGGTTAGGGAAGTTTGCTGATGGAAATCTCTTCATATTGTTGTTTGTGGTGAGAAATACCTCTTGGAGATTGTAGAAGACTGTCCTGGCGATTACAATCGTGATTGAGATTGCTTTAGTCAAACTGTAAATATTATACAGATATTGCCTACCTAGAGTTTGAATATAACATTTCCTCTCCCCGACGGAATTATATTTTGCCCGAAGCGCGCAGCGCTGAGGGAAAATATTCTCCCGAGGGAAAAATATAGCCTCGGAGGGGAGTTGAAATGTTATTTATTAAAAATATAGACCAGGCAATATCTCTTATATTATATAGTATATGTGGATTTGCCATCAGAGATTGCATTCATCATCATTCTCTCTCTCTGATAAACCCGAAATTCATGCAATCGACGCGTTAACACTAGCGCGCACATCAAATAAACTACCTAATTACGCGACTTGCAAGCAGCGAGTGACGTCACCTTTAGTGAATATAACGCCGCAATTGACTATACAACGCAGTTATATTCACTGAGGTGACGTCAAAACCTAGAATATAACAAATGCGATCCTCGCAGCTATGGTCACGTGATGGCGTACATAACCTATGTAATATTACACAGTATGTTACGTCATTAAGGACGTTCCACAGTTATGTTTGTGCGCATTATGATCTGCGCATAGTTTACACTCTGCGCGCTGACGTCACAATGGATGAACAGGTGATTAATTAGCTGCAGGTTTGAGCTGATTTTTCTCATCTTCTGCACTTTAACTGCAGATCCTATGTGTTATTTCATGAAACTAAAAAATGGAATTGTTCCATGGACCATTAAAAATTTTTTTTTTACAATTTCAAAATACTTTACTCTGCAGTGCTGCCAAGAATCACGAATATTACCCCGAGTTTGAATAAATGGTAGAGTGGTTTTGATTTTTTCTTCACGTAGATACAAAGCAGTCGGAGCATTTTTGGTGTTTTAAAAAGCACATTTGCTCTAATAAAAATGCTGATATTCTAAAAACAAGCACATGAACCCCTATTTTTTAATGTTTGTACCTCTTAGGTATACCTTCCTCTACAACTCTGCAAATTTTTTTTGAAAATGACATGGATATTGAATAAAGTGCAGCATATATTGTACGTTTGTAGTTTGTTACTGAAATTTCACATTTTTTAGATTGGGATTTTGTTATCTTTTATGCCATTTTTAAGAACTGGCAGTGCTGTTAAACTTAAAATTGCAAACAAATAGCACTATAAATAGATTCTCCATTCTAACGATACAATTATTAACTCTCTCGCGAAATTTGATGACTTTTTCATGTATTTTGACTGAGTAATAGAGGTTTAAACTCATTGTAGTAATCTTGGGCGGTCTAAAAATGCCAAATTCTTTTGAATGCGCAATTCTTAAGAACATCAATTTGGGTGAACTTTGAAGCTCTTAAGCAAAAAATCAAGCACATGGACCTATGTTAATTTTTGCATATTTCGAATATTAAGGTTCTAAAGTATCTATGAGCAAAGTTTGGTGAAAATGACATGGATTTCACTTTAACTGTGGAACGTCCTTAGATCGAACGAAATACACGATATCATGCTTTTCGCAATTGTGTCAATTGTCTCTTACACAGGAGGAAATGATACATAAATCCGATATAGAATGCCTTGCAATGTCTGTGTTTTTCCGGAACAATTTTGTATTTCTTATCCATGATTATTATTGAGCCACGTGTCGGTCTGATCACATTGGTATCTCTTTCCTTGAATTCTGTTATCCTTAAAAAAGTTAAGATACAGGATTTCCTTCCATTGTTTAGGAAGTCTGGAAAATTACCTCCTGTGCATCTCAATTTAAAAATAACCTATCCCGTTTTTGTAAACAGGACTATATTAAGTGTGAGAAAGTGATTAAAATGTCAATTATTCCATCCAGGAAGTCTGGAAAGTAAATATAACCCTTAGTTTGTCACAGTTTAAAAATAAAACTGTTAATAATCTCAATATCCTGATTCTTGTGAAGCGGATTATACTATTATGGGGGTATAATTTTGTTTTCTTGAAAAACAATCATATGAAAAATTTAAGTAATTTTTGCACGAGTACAAAATCAGAGAAACGAAAAATTATTTCAGGATCGGTTTAAGGTTTTTCTCTGCAACAATCATGAAAAAATACAAGTAATTATTGCACGAGTACAAAATCACAGAAACGAAAATTTAAAAATTCCCAGGATCGGTATACACTGTAAAAAAATATTGGGCAAAATTTAAATCAGCACGAGGGTAATTATGAAATAAATTTTGTAATTTTAATTCAATTTTAAATTATTTAAAAATAAAGCTGTTAATAATCTCAACATCCTGATTCTTGTGAAGCGGATTATACTATTATGGGGGTATAATTTTGTTTTCTTGAAAAACAATCGTATAAAAACATCTAAGTAATGTTTGCACGAGTACAACATCAGAGAAACGAAAAATTATTTCAGGATTGGTTTAAGGTTTTTCTCTGCAACAATCATGAAAAATACAAGTAATTATTGCACGAGTACAAAATCACAGAAACGAAAATTTTAAAATTTCCTGGATCGGTATACACTGTAAAAAAATATTGGGCAAAATTTTAATCGGCATGAGGGTAATTATGTGTCCAACCAATTTGGGCTATCATTTTACCCAATGCTTGAAGCATATTGTCCAGTAAGGTTAAAAAACAAACACCAGTTACTTTAGAATGGGCAAAATTTTCATCACACTGGATAAATAAAAATGACCAAAAGAAAAGCCCAATGTTGGTTGGGCACAAAATTATCCTCACGGAGCATTTTTACCCAAATATCTTTGTTTAGAGTGTATAAGGTATTTCTTTCTCCGCAACAATCATGAAAAATGCAAGTAATTATTGCAGGGTACAAAATCACAGAAACGAAAAATTATTTCAGGATCAGTTTGAGGTTTTTCTCTATACAACAATCATGAAAAATACAAGTTATTTTTGCACGAGTACAAAATCACAGAAACGAAAAATCATTTCAGGATCGGTCTAAGGTTTTTATTTTTCTAAAGGTTTTCAAGGCTACAGTCAGAAAGTCACACCAGTCACACCAACGACATCAACACCAAATTGACAAAGTTTATTTCGTTAATTCGAATGGCATATCTTCGGTTGGTTTGGAGTCAGTTTCGTAGGTGTGACTGTACAGTATGGAACCACAATCATGAATGAGGTCTTGTTTAAGATATAGTTAAGGAGCAAGAATCGGAATTCGACCCAAGCGAGAGGTGATCCCTGAATCCATGTCGGAGTATGGAATAAGTAGGGCGAAGCGATTCCATTCGCCCAAACAGTGTCAATTGGGTATTTCTAGAATGTAATTCAAATAATATTTTGGTGTCTTGTTTCACTCGATGCTACTGTTAATTTGATTCTTGAAAGCGGAGTCATGAAAGATTAAGTCGATATGTCGCAATTTTGTCTACAAGCGATGCTTTGCTGAAACTGAACCTTTCTGATTGTACTACTTAATTGGTGATAGAACTTTGGCGTCATCATCGCAATAATTATTTTCTTAAATAATGTAGAATCTAAAACCAGTAAGAATTCTTGGCAAATTCCTACAACTTATTTCACAAAAGATACATGGCTTAAGGACATAATTCCCAAGTGGGATTAGAACCCTTGCGTTAAAGTATTTATGATAGACTTTAAGCGTCATGGTTTAGCAGCTCTGGCTTTCGCCTGGTAATCAGAGGGTCGTGTGTTTGAATCCCACCGCGGCAGAGCGTTCTTTGTCAAGGCGTCAATCTCACTTTGCCAATCTCCACCCAGGTGTTAAATGGGTACCCAGTAGGATGCGAAACCCTTTGTAGTATGTCTAGCAATTGAGTCTTATCGTGGAACGTTTGTTGGAATGCTCCTCGGGGAGTGGAGAAAATTCATACATTGTGTGCTTAAAAACATGAAATATTAAGCTCTATATAAATGTAACTATTATTATTGTATCATTTTTATTATCATTAATATTATTGTTGTTAGTAATATTATTAATATTATTATCATTATTATCATACCTCTTATGTTGTCTTTGATAATTCTTTTGTGGCAAATTTCTACCTCTGCAGTATGTATGATAAAAGTTTGTTAACATGGTAAATAAACACATAATTGCATAATATGGTTTGAACCCATGACTTTCGGGTTTAAAGGAGAATGAAATCTTTGGAACAAGATAGCTTGTGTGAAAACAGAAAAATCAAAGTAACAGATCAACAAGAGTTTGAGAAAATCAGACAAATAATAAGAAAGTTATGAGCATTTGAATATTGCGATCACTAAATGCTATGGAGATCCTCCTATTGACAATGCGACAAAGATGTGTGATGTCACTTGTGAACAACTCTCCCCATTACTTTAGTTTATATTTCACTTAAACTGCCTCTTTTATCAAATCTATCTTTCTATAGGAGAGCATGATACAGATTTTTAAAGAATACATCATGGATGAAGAGTTTGTATCACCATAAAAAAAGCAAAAAGACACTTTGGGGGTATTTTATAGTCGATCAAAGGGAAAGTTGTTCACAGGTGACATCACACATCCTTGTCGCATTGCCAATGGTAGGATCTCCATAGCATTAGTGATTGCAATAATCAAATGCTCATAGCTTTCTCACTATTTGTCCAATTTTTCTCAAACTTTCTGTGTTCTTATTGTTTGATTGTTCTGATTTGACACAAGCCAACTTGTTCCAAAGGTTTCATTCTCCTTTAACCCATTCAGCACTAACATATCATATTTATAGTTTGGTCTAATAACTTCATTCAGAGCTCTAAATCATACGAAATACATGCGGTTGTATATGACGTTGTAAGTTCTAATGGGGTTGTAAGTTGAACACTGCTCAGCTTGAAAATCACGGTGGTCAACCAATGCAAAATGATAGATTGATTTAAATTAAAACCGGTGACTCGATTGACATTACAACATAAAAACAACAATTCTACACATATCTTGTAGATTTATAGAATAATTTTTACCCACACTGTTATAAAAACCCGTGATTTTACAGAAAAAAGAAGATTTTGCAGAAAGCAATAACAGAATCATTCTGTAAATTCATAAAACAGGAATTTTTCTGCAATTTAACAGAACAGGTCTATTTAAAAAGGGGAAAAGGGTGTTTTATTTAAGGAAATTGTAAGATTCTATACACCAAATACCAATTTCCTGTAAGATTACGCAATCTGGTAAGATTACAGGTGTTCTCGAGACTCTGCTGCAGGAACTTCTTTTATTTTAAGGATAAATTTTCTAACAGTGCAATGGTTTTATATTTTTGGCAAGATAGGTGGTCACTAGGAGAAGAACATGATTGGAGCAAATTGCTGAAATTTGAGTTTGGAAAATTATTTAATGACACAGTTAAACATAATTTCAAATTGCTGCATCGGATTTTGCCGTATAGAGAGAATTTAGTTCGATGGATGTAAGATCACATCAGACTTGGCTTGTAACCATTGTAAACAAATTGAAACTCCAGATCATGTTTTGTTGCATTGTCCACATGTGAATTTATTTTGGCAGAAACTAAGCTATTTCATTAAGATCCAGTTTAATGAGAACATACAAATTAATGAAAAAACAATTGATTGGTCACGATGTTGAAAATGGAAACATGACCTTCCTGAAGGTAATTTTGTTTTTCGCACAATATACGATTTATAGAGTTTAAATTCTGGCTCAGTTCACTTAAAACAAATTCAGTTATTTTTCTTTCTTGTCAGATTTCAAGAGAGAATTAGTCACTTATTTGAGATTTCTTGAAAAGAGTAATAAGATCAAAATAACAGAAAAACAGTACAATGAAATCAAAATCTTGTGAAATGTGAAACTGAAAAAAATACGGGATTGTAATAACAATTACACAATTCTATAAAAAGTTAACTATCAGCCAGTAAAATTTAACGATTTTAGTAGCTTATACTGTAATTTCAAATTGTTTCACGAAACGGGCCCCTGAACTGAGAGGGACTAAATATTCTACGAAACATATTTCCATATCCCCCATTAAAATTCATTAAACGCTGAACAATTATTATTCGCGAAGGAAACACTAATATCCCTCAAGCATTGGAAACGTACAAGTGAGTCTGACTTTCAGAGACATTCTTTATGAATCATTATTTATATTTCATACCTAGTCCAAAGAAAAATGGGGCAATAATGTACAATATATAATTCGTGAAGGAAACACTGAAATCCCTCAAGCATTGGAAACGTACAAGTGAGCTTAACTTTTAGAGACATTCTTTATGAATCATTATTTATATTTCATACCTAAACTCCAAACAAATATGGGGCAATAATATAAAAAGTCTATATTGCCCAAGGAGTTAATGCTCCCAATTTGAGGAATCAAAGCTTTTGTAAAATTAGATGTCCCGAAAGAATTTGAAGATGATCGCCTTAAAATCACTCGGATTCACGACTCGCGTGTGAGTAGCAGTGCTCTGTTGAGATATCTAATTTTGCGCCATCTGTCGGTGAACAGGAATACAGGGCATTATTCAAAATAAGCAAGGCATTCAAGGACGAGAAAGAAGCCCACTTTAACTTAATGATGTAATATGGGAAGCTTCAGTTAATGCAGCACAGTTGCAAATCCCCAAGAAATGAAGTGAATGTTTATGATTTGATATAATCATTCTCGGATTGGATGATAATTAAAGAGAGCAATAATGTAAATTATATTGTAGGTGCAGTGATATGAAGAAGTAACAGATTTCGGAGGAATTAGAATTGAAATTTTAAAATCAGTCTCGTATGTGTTATTTGTGATTATACTTGATTGTTATCATGTGAGTATATCACTCAACAGCTACCAAACTCACATCCCATAGGTTGTTTCTCTGCTTCCACCATCAGACCTGCATGGGCTATACCCGCCATCTCCCCTCCGCCCCTGGAAGCGCTACCATCCACCACTTTGGCGGCGCTGCGTTAAATTAAACTGACCATGCCGGGTTTATTTCCTGAAGCAACTCATCATGTTATGAACCCAATTATGATAATATCAACTACAACATCTTCAATAACCTCCGGAACTTCCCCGTTTCCATGGCAACCTGTGGTTTGTTGGTTTTCTGATGCGCCCTGGGTATTGACGTGTCTCCATTTTTCGGAGTTGTCCGAACGCTAATGAAAAAAATAAGTGATGCATCGGGTGGATAGAAATTAGTATCACCCGAGGGGCAACAACTCGGGACGCACGAAATTAAGTCGGGCAGTTCATATGGAGGCGAAAGGTAGATTATGCATGCCTTCACAGTGGCTTATTCCACAGCCACACCAACGAAACCGACTCCAAATCGATCGAATATATTACGTTATTTCCAATGGCACAACATCGGTCGGTTTGGAGTCAATTTCCTTGGTGAGACTGTAGCATTACTGTAGCATTACTCCGCAATGGGTACACAGTCGGGTTTTCATTGTATTGGTTACACACGAGACACATTTAAACCTGTGCATTATTTGCTTTATGAAAGGGATCGGCAGTATTAATTCGCAGTCTTATAGTGGAAATTCTGTGTAAATCTCTACAAAATTTCTATGATCGCATATTAATATGAAGAGTTCACGTTTTGGTTGGCGTCTCAGAATTTATACGCTGGGGCTAATTGATGCACCAAAATTGCAAAGCACGACACGCTAAATGAAGTGCTGCATCCAAAACTGCACGGTTCGAAGGTTGCGTAGACTTAAAGCGTGAACACGTGACCTGCACACGCACTCGCCATTGGCTACATCCTTGAACTCTAAATAATAAGTCGTGTACCCCTCCCTCTCATTGGTATTATATCAACACCCATGGTTATGATACTGGGTTGGGCATGGATCACACGTGCGTAAGATATTCCGTAACACCATGGAGGACGGTGAAGACTCATGTGCGGCTGAAATCAAGATGGAGAAGCGAGTGGCCGTGTGGGTTGAGGGATATGCTCACCAACGCATATTGGAAGGGCCATGGGGGAGAGGGAGAGAGGGGAAAAAATGAAGCAATAGTGAGACATAAGAGAGAGAGAGGGGGGGGGGGGGGGAGAGTGAGAGGGGAGAGAGAGACTAGCGAGGTAGGTACGTGAAGGCCTCCGTGGATGAGTGGGTGTGCGAACTTGAACGAGTTTTGGAAATGGAGTAGAGTGAATTATTGAAACGAGAACAGGAAGAAGTTAAAAAAAAAGTTAGTGTTGTAAACTTGCAAGAAGAGAGACTAAAACTCCATCCCAAAATTAAACAGTTCAACACAACCATTAAACAAAAAAGAAAGACACCCGGCACGCTTCTGCGAAAATCCTCCTGTTTTAATTATACCGACTCTGTCATCTCAGGGGGCCGTCTCAGTCCTCTTCAAAAACTAATCTCCAGCGGTGATCGAGCCCTACTTTACCTGCGACGAAAACATTGTAATCAACGTCCAGCCTGGTCAAATTGCATACTTCAGCTGAGCATGCTAAGTGCATGCTGTTGAAAAGCCGGATATAATTTCAATGCATGTTTCGTTCGTCAAACACATAACTTTCTTATTTGCTTAAATTGAAAATGTGATGAGGCTGGTCATTCGTTCTCGATTATCTTATGTCCGACTGACCTGATCCGGTTTTAATATACCCCCTTCTGTCACGACCCACTTTGGTAAAAGCATCGGCCTAGTTCTTGATCTCGTAAAAACATATTATGATGACTTTCAGTTAGAGTTAACATGGTTAACAAGTCCCAGAGAATTGATATTTAAAGAGTTCTACCCTTCGGTATTGTAGTAAGAGCGCGGAGTAATACTGACCAGTGTTTGGGTGATTAATAGGTGCCTTTCATTACGTATCAGAAGACTTAAGACTTAAATTTTCTACAAAACTGAACTTTTACCTTAATAAAATTCAAATTAAATCAAATTAAATAGAGAAGATGTATCCTCAGCTTTCCAATGTATTTGTGTCACTGTAAAGGTGCTCGGCGATATGATATTTTTGGTCCCTCTCCGGGGAACGAGACGTCATTCTCCTAGGCTTCTGTACAAAATTCGAAATTCGAGGGGAGTGGGTGCTAGATAAACGGATTCATCCAAAGTCATTTATTGACTTCACTTTTATTCATAAAATCCGGGTATTGATTCAAAGACAATTGTGCGCTCAGAAACATCTAAATTAAGCACCTTACAAAATATTATTATCAAAGATTTTGTCAAACTGCGAGAAGTGAATCAGTCAGTCAAGGAAAACAACATTTTCAGCCTTGCATCAATGCGTAAAGCCTACCAAAAGGATTTTAATCAATTTGAAAGAATAATCTCAGCCTTTGCCTTAGAAAAAATCTAATTTATATGTGGCGTATTCGTGGTAGTTCTGGTCGATATTTGATTTCAAGTTTAGACGATTATCGCCAGCAAAATATCGCCGATAACACGATATATTGCCGAGTCTGAAATTGGAAATGAAGGTAAAATTTTCATCGGTGCTTGTTCAGTAGGGTCCATTTGGCTGAAGATCTGAGATGGTTAAAAGCAATGCGGAACAGTGATCTTTTCATAATCGACAACATTTTCGTCATATTGTTTCGTCATATGTTACTGCGATTCAACATAATTATACAAAAAATATCGAATATGTATTACTTTTTCAATATCGCATAATTTCGATAATATTGAAATATCGCCCGGCACTGCTTCGCGTTATTTAAACATCGATCCCTTGAGCCTTGAGTTTCGTCAGAGTATACAAGTAAGGTATCAACAAGTCAAGAAATTACTTTTCTATATTTAGGTAAAAAGTGAAATATTAGGTTCAATAATATCTTAATATAAGCCCACCTTATTTCAGATTATCTTTTTTATACTCAACAATTATCACGTAATATTTATAATATAGGATGTATTTGGTTGAATATCATAATGCTATGATGATAATATGAATTAAATGTTTTTCTCATGTAGTCATTAAAGGTATTATTTAATCACTTCACGATGAAAATGACATGAGTGGTAAAATTAGAAATTATTGATAGGCATACACACCATTCAACATGTTGAATAGAGATTTGATAGAACATCGTCAATATGAAAAATGCCGATTAATTATTTGTTTTTCTCATAAGCGTTCACAAACCCATGCTTAATTCAGTGGAACCACTTTTCATCTGTCAACATCATTCATTAATTTCATTCATTCATTAATAATGATATTATCAAAATTAATCATGGCATTTCGAGAAAGGGAAAGTAAAGACGTATGTAATGTGTGTCAATAAGTTTCCTAGAACGTGTAGAAAACTGCAGTGACAAGCGAATAGTTAAAACCATATTAAGTGAGTACATGGATTTAGTCCTTAGCTCTGAGGTGAAGGTTGAATACAAACGTAATCCTATCATATTTAAACATAATTCTTTGAGATATAACGTTATCTGTTTGTGATGTTTCATTTTTTTCCTGCAGAATGGAATGATAATCTGGTGCCTGGTCGGTATGTGCGTATCGCTGTCTCACGAGAGGGAAAAATGGTAAGCAGTGCATCCAAATGCGTTGCAGTGATTAGATTTTATTGGCGATATGAGTAGAACTGTCAGCTAACTCACTGATATGACACTGTCCAGGCCACCGATGTATCCGGCAGCTGCTTCTTGAAACGTAAGTGGCGTAGAAATGCATGGAGAGGAGTACATGTGTGCGTGTGTGGGAGGGGGGGGGGGGGACTGGGAGGAGCGTGGGCTGTCCCTTTCAATCAGTTGACTCAGGCATGAAGGGGGACGGTTTTTCGTGTCACATCTGATGAAAATTCATGTTTGTTAATGCCCTTGCGCCGCAGTTTTGACGCCCTTTTATATACCACTTACGGCAATTCAACACGTCTCCTCACTTAATCCAATGTTTTCTTGGTATTGCCTTTCCTCAGCGATTTTTCGAACATGTACAAGGAAAATCATCTCAAACAATATTTGAAGATGTATTGAATGTAACTAATTTAAAAAGAATTTACTTGGACTATCAACATGATCAAGGCAACAGCTTCTTAAAACAAACGTGTGGACTTTAAAAGAAACATGTTATGCCCATAACCTTGACCTCCTTTATTGAGATTTCCATGACAGATGTAATAGTGATACCACAATTTGACATGAATACCTTCCGTAACGCATCAAATATCTAATAATTAATGTGATGTTTGTAACACCTTGCAAATGCATGGCGCGAATAGACCATTCAATTCTATAACACTTTGAAGCTCGTCAAATTCAATATATTTCCCATCTGCTTCTCATAACGAGCCAATCAGATTCAAATTCCAAGATGACGTATATTCAAGTCACGCAGGTGAAACTGGAACGTTCATTTTATAAAACCATAACACCTTGCTTTTAGAATTGTATTGAGGGGGGATTCTGAAACTGTAAGATCGCGCTTGAAAATCGATGTTTCGTTTTCTTTAGCTTGATTAATATCCTACTAGAATTTGGTTTTATTGATATTTTGGTGAACCATCTGACTATTGTTTCTATTATCCAAAATTACGTACAGGACTTGTAACAATCCAGGCATAATCCAATTTCATTGCGGAACACACCTGGTTATATTGATACCATGCATAGGGGGAAAGATGTAACCCGATTTTTAATAACGCTGGTATCGCAATTAACTTACGGACTGTGTCGGTTTTGTACTTTGATATTTGGTTCGCATCATGGACAAGCAACCGTCATCTGTTGCGGAAACGCTTTTCCGCTGTCAATCAAAATTTCGATACAATAATTGGTCTTTTATGAATTAGATCTCTATCATAAAAGACGTTTAATGAAAAATAAGTGAAGTTTCGTTCAGGCGTGGGTACATAGTCGCCTTAGTCGGAGTAAAATTTTATTATGCATGGTCAATCGAAGCCTAGTCGGAGTAGTGCCCGTCTGATATTTATTTCCAAGTGGACATAGGCGGCGGAAGCGGGGGGGGGGGGGGGGGGCGTGTCCCCCCTAAATTTGAGGTGGGGGGACGATCCCCCCTAAATTTTTCGTTGATTACCTTTTTTTTTTTTTTTTTTGCTTGTCAAAATTTTTTGTCGGCCTCCCCTAAAATTTTGGTTGATATATAACCTTTTTTTTTTTTGCTTGTCAAAATTTTTTGGTGGTCCCCCCCTAAATTTTTTGACTTCCGCCGCCAATGCAAGTGGACCATCATAATATGCGTTATATTCGTTATAAACAACAAGGAAGTGATTTTAAAGCTAAAAAATAGTGATTATATCCACCATTCCCTCAACTGAAAATATCTTTTAAGTCAGAATCAGATGTTTAACATCGACTGTACATATTTATTTACCATTTTGTTAACTTGCCAAAGTGTTCTTGAACAATCTCGTCCCTAGATATTGATACCCAAATAACCATGGACTTGATTTTGAATGATAAGACACTATAAAGGGGTACGCCAATTATACAGTGGTGCTAAAAAGTTAGTGGACCTCACCACAAAATGCTCTCCTTCATGCTGAGTCAGTCAGTCTGCAAGACCCCATGTTAATGAGCAAATGAGCAAGATTTATCCAAGTCCTCTCGTGGCTGAATTCATGACTTTGCAAAATCTCGTGAATTGTGAGACTTTCTTTCTCAAAGAATTTAACCACTTTCTCCTTGAGTAATATTGATAATTCTTGTACCATAGGGAAAAATAAATGTTACTCTCGTATATTGGTTATTTCTTTTGAATAAAATATTATGATAAATAAGTGAATTTGGGACCTGAAAAGATGCCTCAAACAGAATTTTCTTCCTCTGTTTTCACTTGCAAATTGTGCAAAATTTTGTGTTTTGGGCACAAACATTATTTATATCATCAGAAATCTCAAACTGTGTACTTTCTTACAATGTCACTCTTGATATGTGGCATCTTTTAGATGGGTCAGCAGCCAGCTTTTTCCATCAAGATGCAAGACGAGATTTCTGAAATTTCTGAGTAACATAAATCCAGAGTTCTGATTGGCTGAATAATGTTTTCAAAGCAACAGGCGCGGGTAATTTGAAGAGATTACCACATGGTGAGTGTGACCTTGCAGAGGCCCAGTGTGAGGAACATAGGACTTTGCGTGGGTGTGTGGTCTCTATGACCAATCAGAGCGCAGTATTCTTGTTTTTGAGCTACTAATTGTACTTGGCCTATGAAAAGCTGGCTGCTGACGCATCTCAAATACCTCTTCTTATAAAAATTATATCATATTTAAAGCTTAGATCTTCAGCTTTATCATAATCTAAAAACCATTTGGGCTCAAACAGAAATTAAGTGGAAAAATAACAACTTTTGGTACGGGAAAATAATTATTTTCTTTCATGTTTTAGATCAAAAGTTTCATCTATATTACACAATCTTTTAAAAATCCAAACACATGACCTGAAAGAATGACTTTTCTTCTTTATAAAGATACCAAAAACATTAGATTTGGTCAATATTTAGAGCAGCAATGGCCGAATAAAAAGAGATGTTTTCGTCCACACCAAGCTCATCAACAATGCAAAAACCCTCTAGTCATGAATTTCACTGGGATAAAACAA
Organism: Lytechinus pictus; assembly: GCF_037042905.1. NCBI lineage: Eukaryota > Metazoa > Echinodermata > Echinoidea > Temnopleuroida > Toxopneustidae > Lytechinus > Lytechinus pictus. Next base: position 19,643,101 of record NC_087256.1, read on the forward strand.
AAGAAGCTACTTTTTCAGGGCTTGCCGACTGACTGGAGTGTAGATAGTAGACAACAAAACTACAATGTTCAGCAAGTCCAGGGAAACAAATTTTATTGAATGTAATTTTTGTCACCTGAATTCACAATGAAATATCTAAAACATATCAAAGCTTAAACACTTTGAATGTGATCATTCTCTTGTGGGGTTCACTAACTTTTAGCAACACAAATGCTAGTTTCACATCTACCGTAGATTGCTGTATGTATGTATTTTTTTTTACTTTCCAAAATGTCCAACAATTATCTCTTCCGGTATAATATGTTGATCTCAAACTGCGACTGATTTTGAATGATAAGACGATGAAAAATACGGCAAATATATATGAAAGTGAAAATTAGTAGCTCTACATCTACTTTAGATAGTTATCTATATTTTTCTTTCCAGAATGTTCTCCTGTATAACAATCCTTTCCGGGATGTTGATGCTAGCATAATAGTGAAAATGGGCTTGATTTTGAATGTTCAGAGGAGAGTAAAACTTATGCCAACTGTATCTGTTGGTCAAAACTGGAAGCTTCACGCCTACATGTCCTTCTCAAAAATAGCTCCCTGGAACAATCTCTTTGCGAGAAATTGATGACAGTTTTACCATGAGAATGTGTTTGTTTTCGAATAAACATATCTTAAAGCCAGAACGAAGATAGTAAAACTATGATAACAATATCTTAAAGCCAGATTCGAAACTCAAATTCTATAGTTTTTCTGTTTAGATGTTTTTACTTGCCAAAGTAACTCCCTGCACTCTCCCCGACACATTGATGCCAGCATAATCATGAATTCGTAATAATGGTTTTAATTTGCATGATACACAGTAAAAAAAATATACAACGCTGTTTACTATATGAACCTTACAGTAATTGTTTTAATAGTTTAAACAGGTGTTTAAATCTTAAGCAACAAAGTTTAATTTTCAATATCTAATCTTCAATAAATTAAACATGATTGTTTAAACGGTTAAACAAATACTGTAAGGTTCATATAGTAAACAGCGTTGTATAAAATCTTAAACAACGTTTTTGCTGTGTAAGACAGTTAATGTTATATCAACTATATCTTTATGTCAGAACCGGAAGCTTAATATCTACCTTAGATTTATTGATTACCTTTTACCTTCCAGAATTTCGTCCTGTCACAATCGTTTCTCGGAACATTTATACCAGCATAATCGGGATAATGAGTTTCATTTTGAATGATAACAAAGTAGAAATAATGCCAAACGTATCTATGAATCAGAAACGGAAGCTTAATATGTACTCGTAGATTGTTATACATTTTTACTTTTCCTCTTACAGCAATCTTTTACCATGAAACTAATCCCGGGACAACCAGAAAAAGTTGGCTTGGCTTCTATTTTTGCCAAATGTAGATGTGAGTCATAATCAATTGCTTAATATCTACTGTAGATGTCTTTTTATCATCATATTACTTTCTAAATGTCTTCATGTAACAACCGTATCCAAACACGTTGAAGCTAGCATAATGTGCTTGATTTTTCTTTTGAAAAGGCAGTAAAAATTAGGCCAACTGTGTGTACAAGTCATTACCGGGAGTTTAACATGAACTGTACATTATTATCTACAATTGTTTAATTTTCCAAAATATCACTGAGACATTGATGTCAGTATAATATAATGATGTTGATTGACAAAGTGAACACTATCTCAACCAATGGCGGCGGAAGCCAAAAAAATTTAGGGGGCCCTCCTGAAATGTTTGGATGGACACGGAAAAAAATTGACAATTCCCCCCCCCCCCCCCCCAAAAAAAAAAAAAGGTTATCAACCTAAATTTTAGGAGGGGACCGCGAAAATTTTTGACAAGCAAAAAAAAAAAAAAAAAGGTTATCAACCTAAATTTTAGGGGGGACCACAAACATTTCAGGGGGGGGGGCCCACGTCAATTTAGGGGAGACGCAGGAAACAAAATTGACAAGCAAAAAAAAAAAAAAAAAAAGGTTAGCAACCAAATATTTTAGAGGGGGACCGTCCCCCCCACCTCAAATTTAGAGGGGGACAGGTCCCCCCCGCTTCCGCCGCCTATGATCTCAACTGTTGTGGCGTAGCCTGAGAGCGGTTGTTGAAATTTATTACCGTCTGGCTAGGGGCTAACGTAAAATAATCTCTTGCCGAATTGACAATGGGATTCCTTTTTTTGCAGTCTTTGTCTGGAAAAGGGTGTCGGGGGAATGCACTCTGGTACACACGTCACCATGGTTCTCCCTCCGAAATCTTGTACCCACTGCATTGATCTATGTCCCATTTGCTTTTGAATCTGTCAATTCCTGCCGATGTGTGGGAAATGAATCGTCCGAGAACCCCAACCTGATTGTTACAAATTTAATCACATTTTGAATTATCTGATCACTTGATACTTCTTCATGTCTTGGTGGGTAGTTTAATTCTTCCTTGCTATTTCATTTCAATCATACATGTCAATTATTGCTTGGATGGCAAGGAAAGTGTACTAGTTTTCCACCGAGATCTGATAAATTTGGAAATGCATTAGACGAATTTCCTCTCGCATGTACCGGGTGATCTATACGAGTCGCTTCCGCACTCTCGGTTTCTAGAATGTCCAATACCGTTTTAGTTTATCAAATTGTTAAAGAGCTCCGCCGATCGCACTGGCTGACAGGTAAAAAATCAGAGAGAAACACTACCACTTCCGGAAATCGGCTGAAAGATCACAGTATCTGCCTGGAGGAAAGGTAATTCTCTCTTCTCAAGGTTGTGTTCATTAAAATGATGAGACCATTATTCAGAACATTGATGGGCCCATGAATAATGCAGCGACACTTAATCCCAAAATACGCACCGATTTCGAGGCACAAAACGAGAAAGTGACATTATCAGTCGGCTGTTGGCCGGTTGGGAATATTCACGGATCGTTTCCTCATTTCATTAGTTTATCAATAAAGTGCCGCTCTAGAGGGGGAAAAGTAGGCCAATAAACTAGTTCAGACAATGCGAGATTTGGTTTCGTCGCCGACCCGAGTTGCTGAGGTGCTCTTCGTACCGCCATCCGAACATCACGCTCGAGACCTCTTGGCAAATGTCATTATCCTCCTCTTTCTGAAGAGTTGTTTTCATTTCTACCATTTCAATTTATATTCATCCCGAATTACCTTGGACAATGTCGGATGTGTCAATTCCGCATTGACTCCAAGTTTGTTGATAAAGTGCCAGTCTTAAAACCCAAAGGTCGTTGGTTCGATTCCCATACCAGGGGGTTCAGATTTCAGGAATATAAATAGTTCTGCATTCAGCGGCTTAATAGCATAATGCAGACATAATTAATTATGATAATGGATCTTTCTGGCAGTGATGAGCGTTGATCTAGCACTTCCACTTGATTTTCGAGTTGAGTTTGGCCTTTTTAAACGCATCTCTTCTCTAATTTACATGATGGTATAAGATAGATATAGTATGATGTAGTTACTGAGGTCGATGGTGTCGGTGATGATCATGTCGATAATGGGTAGACATTGTGGGATCAACCAAAATGTCCTGTTAATGTAATAATAATAAATTATCAACACACAGTTCATCAACCTCTGTGGTTGTAAACAATCCAGATATTTTCAAACAGTGCACAAAAATGAGATGAAACCTATCATTGAACTCTGAGCATGTAGCCGTTGCTGCGATATGCATCCAGGGTATAAGCCTAAAATATGATCCAATCTCAATTTTGTTTAGAACCATCACGCAATACAATAAACAGGCAAAACCCTATATGCATTGTCTTTATGGACATCACTTTGTCTCTGCCGAAACATTAACACTTAACTATCTAACATGGTTAAACTGATACAATCCATGCATGGTTAGGTCGAGGAAGAAAATACTGTATGGACCCACTCTGAAGGCTTATTTTCATTTCATTTCCTCAAACGCTCCATTATGAAACAAGTCCGAGTGATCAGGTGATGAAACATGGTTCGTGTACGAACCATTTAAATGTCACACACAACCTGAAATGCCAACTGTATAATGATAGCAGCAGGAGTAATGGATCAAAGCATTGTGGTGACGGTTTATGACTTCAAATCTCACTTGTTAATTATTATTCAATTAATGTGTCAGCGCGATAATTAGTATTATTATTAAAAAATGTCAATGTTACTATCATTGTAAGTGTTGATATCTTTCGTATCATCGTTATTACTATTAATATTAGTATTATATTTGTTATTGTTATGATAATTAGGTTTTTCTTCTTTCTCTTCTTATTTTTTTTTATAAATCTTTTTATATATTTTTTTGAGGAGAGGGATGGGAGCACCATTTCAATGTGTTTTTTTAAATTTACTTACGATGTAAAATCAATTACTTAAAAACGTGATTTTGAAAAACCCGAATAATTCAGAGTATGTTGTTTGTGTTGGAATTTATATATTGTGCATCAAATAAGGCTGCAGTTTGGGTTCATAATAAATTCTTTTATATCTGTTTCGATATGATCGTATTTTTCTCTTCACCTCCGGTTGATAACTTAATTTCCCCTTCTACTTTTGAAACACTGCGCTATTAGTATTACTTCTTAGCTTTTCATTACTTGTAAAAGATTAAGATCATAGAGCTTTATTAGTATCTCAATGATCCAAATAATCTATTTAGAAGTTACTAATGATTCATGCATCCGACACGTAGTTAATTGATAATACAAAAACTATGTCTAATCTGTCACAATAATCAGTCGCTATCTGGCATTCATTTCCATCCATAAGTTTTTCGTATCATCATTTGCGGTAAACTCTACCTATTTTTTCAATTATGTCTGACCCAGATAGACTTAAAAGACATCACGATTCTAGGTCATCCGTCTAAAATTAACTCGGCAATCACTTGCTCTGTTAAAACGTTATGTTATGTAAAAATGACGATGCACTGAATGAAATGAGAGCATCCCTAAGTGACAATATTAATAGAGGTTTTTGATATTTGAGCTCGGTGTGTCAAATATTGTATGAGGTCTACTTAACAAATCTATGATCTATTTAATCGTCAACCATTCTCGTCGTCATTATCTTATTACCATTATTACTACACTCTTGAATATTATAGTTGATTAAATTTTAACAAACCCTTGGCTGCATACTGTCCTCACAACTATTGGTTAAAATCTGCCCAAATTGGGTAATAAAAGCTGATAATTTGGGTAATAAATTTGCTCAATTGGATAATAATTGCCAGAATGTACATGTTTTTTTTTACCAACAAACATTCCCAAACCCAGTGGACAGTATGTTGCCCAATATTTTAAGTGTGTAGTATTAACCTTATAGATATTACATTTTTAATTTTTTTTTTATTATGTAAGTAATGTTATCAATTATTATGTCTGTCATTGTTAACTTAATTGGTAATGATTGTTATTATGATAATCGTTAAAACCATTGTTACAAATTTGAATCCTAGAATCGTAGAACATTTTTCTACGATTAATTCCATTGACTACAATGTACAATCAATCGTAAAAATAAAGCGTACGATTAATCGCTAACCTTCGTGTTACGGGACCCTGGTAAAGTTGTGCTTGCGGAGAGACACACAGAGTCTGAGTTTGACAGACTGAATCTACATTTAATCATGACATTTAAGCTGAAAAAAATACGATCACACTGAATATCACCAACACAAATAAGTGCATGTGGGACAGTGTAATATTATTGATTGGAAAAAGTTCCGACATCGTGGTCGAATATGCTTGTTTTGTTGATTTCTCAGCAATTACACGATTTGTTCCAGAATCATTGGGCATAAATTTTATTATGTATATATACACACACTTGTGTGGAAATTTTATCGGATTCTGTACGAACACATTTCGAAATCGTTACCACAACTGGCTTTTATCTTTAAGCATGAAAGTAATACGGATATTAAAAGAATTCGTTGAAGGATTTTTTTTAAAGGCATTGAACTTGTTTTGATCCCTGAATGAATTCCACTATTTTGGCCTATAAATACATTTTGTGTGTGTATGTGCTAAATAGCACCAAAGTTTTATTAAGTTCCCGTTAAATACAGAATGATATAAACAATTGAATTTGAAATTTAACATGAGAATATTAAGTATGCAAAAAATCTTAGATGAAAAATTACCAATAAGTTAAACAGCAGGAGGAAAATGTATCACTGAAAGAAATGAAGAAGAAAAAAATCTTTGTATTCATAAAAAAAAATAAAAAAATCACATTTGATCATTGTGCGTTCAATGCAGCAATGAAACACTAAATATTTTCGGTAAAGTAAAGTATGTAATGTCACCTAAATAATCTTTGGAAACTGGTTCTAGAAAACCTAAATGAACCCATACATCAGGAGAACTCTCTAGGTTCAATGCCTTGCGAAAATATTTTTTTTAAACCATAACTATCGTGACGAAGGTGTAAGAAAAATACCTTGATATCTTACTTCTTTAGTCATCAGGCTTCACTCTATTTTAAAGTAGAGAACGTCACAGGAATTATCACTTTGGCAACTGGTTCAAGAAAATATAAAGGAACCCATACATCAGTACAAGTCTCTAGGTTGAACTCACCGATTAATGCCTTGTGCAAGGATTTTCTTAATTTTTTAAATCATGATTTTCTTAATCTTTTTAATCATGACATTTAAGCTGAAAAAAAATACGATCACACTGAATATCACCAACACAAATAAGTGCATGTGGGACAGTGTAATATTATTAATTGGAAAAAGTTCCGACGTCGTGGTCGAATATGCTTGTTTTGTTGATTTCTCAGCAATTACACAATTTGTTCCAGAATCATTGGGCATAAATTTTATTATGTATATATACACACACTTGTGTGGAAATTTTATCGGATTCTGTAGGAACACATTTCGAAATCGTTACCACAACTGGCATTTATCTTTAAGTATGAAAGTAATACGGATATTAAAAGAATTTGTTGAAGGATTTTTTAAAAAGGCATTGAACTTGTTTTGATCCCCGAATGAATTCCACTATTTTGGCCTATAAATACATTTTGTGTGTGTATGTGCTAAATAGCACCAAAGTTTTATTAAGTTCCCGTTAAGTACAGAATGATATTGAATTTGAAATTTAACAACAGACATGAGAATATTAAGTATACAAAAAAATCTTTGATGAAAAATTACCACTATTTTGGCCTATAAATACATTTTGTGTGTGTATGTGCTAAATAGCAAAAAAGTTTTATTAAGTTCCCGTTAAGTACAGAATGATATTGAATTTGAAATTTAACAACAGACATGAGAATATTAAGTATACAAAAAAATCTTAGATGAAAAATTACCAATAAGTTAAACAGCAGGAGGAAAATGTATCGCTGAAAGAAATGAAGAAGAAAAATATCTTTGTATTCATAAAAAAAAATAAAAAAATCACATTTGATCATTGTGCGTTCAATGCAGCAATGAAACACTAAATATTTTCGGTAAAGTAAAGTATGTAATGTCACTTAAATAATCTTTGGAAACTGGTTCGAGAACACCTAAATGAACCCATACATCAGGAGAACTCTCTAGGTTCAATGCCTTGCGAAAATATTTTTTTTAAACCATAACTATCGTGACGAAGGTGTAAGAAAAATACCTTGATATCTTACTTCTTTAGTCATCAGGCTTCACTCTATTTTAAAGTAGAGAACGTCACATGAATTATCACTTTGGCAACTGGTTCAAGAAAACTTAAAGGAACCCATACATCAGTACAAGTCTCTAGGTTCAACTCACTGATTAATGCCTTGTGCAAGGATTTCCTGTCATTTACTTCTTTTAGGCTCCAAAAGGACCATCCATTAGAATTGTGGGACATAATCCCAGGCAGGGGTGGCAACACGGATGAGGGCAAGATTCCATGTGTTGAAAAAAAGAGGGAGAAAAGGAAAAAACTTGAAATAAAATAAATAATGATAAAGAGTTACAAGGAGAGATCTAGGCCGTGTAACGGTGTAATATCTCTATTATCTCTATAGCATAATTGGGAAAATACATTACATCACATATAGGTCGTCGTGCTTCATATAAAAACAATCAAAACAAACACCGCGACGCAGAACGGATTAAGAACACAGTAAATGTATTTAGAATGTCCGCCAAATGACAAAGTACAGCCGGGAGGTCTTTGTCTGAAATTTGTGAACCGGAACACCAGTTTCGTCCAGAGTGTCGGAGCTGGCAGAAAGTTTGAACTATGCCGTTTGTCCAGAGATGAAACTTCTGTACTGATTTACCAATTTTCAACAAAGACTTATCGGTTGCTCTATAATTATGTTTCTGAATTCGTTCTGCGACGTGGTGCGAAACACTGATGATTGTGGCACCACACCCGATATAATACAGGCATGAATACATTTATAATTATAAAATTTTTCTTGAACATTAACGATTCTAAAATTTCCACTGATCAGCGTGCCTTCAGCTTTTTGTGATTATCGATCAGAAAATGTGTGATTGAGGACAATAATGTATTGTTATTGGATCATGTTAATAATGTTTTTGAACATCAACAAGCACGTTTCTTTGATAGTGTCTTAATACCAATGGTTTATGTTTGGATTGTAATCAGGAGGAAATTTCTGTAAGTTATAAATTCAATATTTTTTGCAAATATCAAGATACCTCCTTGAGTGTCACTTGGAATTACAATCGTCCGTTATTGATAATATGAAAAATAATACTACTTACTTGAAAAGAGGTAAATCTTCACTTCAAGCAAATATCGGGGATAAGAACAGTGACCCAATTCAATATGAAATTAATTCAAGATGACCATGCAAGCCGTTTACTCTGAAAGAGCGGCTTTGCCTTTATCTGTGAGGAATTCTTTCATTAGAAGGAAACATTGCAACGTATTTTTCAATCTCATTGCGCCATTATCTCTTGATCTGGTCCGTCGCTCCGAGTGTGTTTATAAGTCATCCATATCCAGAAAGGTTGTAGGTAGGGGAAATTACCTTACTTTTTTTTTCTTTATCCAGGCAAGGTTGCGCTTGTGGAGAAGGGTTTTAGTTTGAGAGACTGAATCGAGGGTATTTTGTTTGTACGTGATGCGTGTGTGCGTGAGAGTGAGGCGCGTTCGCGCTGGGGGAAGGTTGGCAATTGATATGTAGCGCATTGATGTTAGTTTGTGTGTGTGTGAGGGTGTGTGTGTGTGTGTGGGGGGGGGGGGGAGGTTGATAAAGTATCTCATTTTTACTGTTTCAAGGGGTTTATGGGCAAAGATGACTTTACATTTTGTACCGGGTTTGCTGGAAGAAAACCTAATTGATTTGATAAGATCATTTGGGAAAGTTTCTCAAAAGGTGCTTAAGAGTAGTAAGAGAGGTAAACAAATATAATTAAAAAGACGAAGAAGTTAGTAAAGAATAGGTAATCAAAGATGACTTGGGTACGAAAGGGAGAGGGGGTTATAAGAGGATGGAGAAGGGAAGAGAGAGAGAGAGAGAAAGGGGGAGAGAATTAGAAATAATGGAAACGCAAACATGTAATATATTACAGAAAGGAAATCACTTGAGTAGGATTTGAGGTGACAGGCATCAGGAAGAACTTGGTGATGCTGAACGAAAGTCGGATACAGAGCGTGCTTTATTTCTCTTCGTGTGCGTCACCTCTGTTGATAGCACCATGGTAGTACTATAATACCCTTCCAATTCTGGTGCTAAGGGGTCTTGCCTGGTATGTCAACAGATCTTCGATTCAATCATCGCGGACCCTGGGCCAGATATTTCTAGAAGCTCTACCCCATAGGGGATGAGCCGGGAGATGAAGCCGCCAATTGGTGCACGAAATCACTTCTTTGAGCACGTTGAGCCGGGGCTCTTTATCAAGATTCATTTTAGAGGGGTGGTGTGGACAGAACTGAATACTGATCTCGCCGAGGAAACTCAAACCTGTTTAAATAAAATGATAGGTGACAGATAAAAGGTTGATTTTATTTTGTTTGATTTGTTAGAACTATATTCCCGAGAGTGCCTAAGATTAATAAGGTTAAGATTTAGCTAAAAAAGCAGTCATCATTATCATGGAAGTTCTTGTATTTTTATAAAGTACATTCTTTCCTAAAGACCGAAGCGTTAGATATTATAATAAAGTTAATTGGTAAATAATATTCAAATGGCAGGAGGGGTAATTTTTGTTTTATTCAAAATAGTCTCATCATTCTTTCATCTCATACCATCACTTTTATCCGGAATTGTATAATCATTCAAGTACTAATTGTTCTAAATAATGATTCATTGCTCTGCTTTTCGTTTTTGTTTATGTAAGAAAACGGCTCTATACCATTTTTAGTAAATTGTGATCATGTCAGGTCCCCGTTTTGGCTACCCCATTTGAATATGCTTGAATGAGGCGTGGGTTGTGTGGCTTATTTGTCAGTTTTTTTTAGGACCGAAATATAATTGAAGGGAGATATATTTAGTAGCAAATTAATACCTCCGATAAATTGTCTACTCATGTTACATGATCATGTTCTTTTGTACTTATTTGATACGTGATCATGCTATTTGTTAAAATGTTATTTTCGTGTTTAGTTGACAATATTGATCACGTGATTATGCCTATGTTAGATTTCTATCGTACGTTTCGGATAACAACAATATTATTTTGTTTATCGGTTGAATTCTGTTTATTTTTAAATGATTTTCTTGGTAATTGATAGTGAGCGATTGTTACGATGCGGTAGAAGATGTGCAGGTTCGAAGGTGTTTCTATGATGTGGTGTCATGCAAGAGAGGGCACACAGATATATGTATTGAAGCGTATTCACCCCATTGGTGAAGATCTAGAATTATCCTGAAAATGGTTTTGATGAAAGTTTTTGCTATATACATGATCTCTTGTTTTTTTCATTTGGCCTTTGTCGTGCAAGAAATTTCAAATTCATATTTAGCGACTTTTCCGAGCAGTAGTATAAGGATACATAGAAACAATAACATAAAATATCAGATAGATGGAAAAATAGAGGAATTCCCCCCCCAAAAAAAACAAAAGTGAAGATCATAAATTTGAGATTTATATGTGTTTAATGTGATTAAGACAAAAATCAATCAAAAATGGTATATTATGTTGCATCCTATGCCATTTGAATTATTAATTCATTTGATATCAGAATTACAGAATTTGTTATCTGAACTTTTGTCAGAACCCCTTTATAAAAAGCAAAGCTACATCAAATTCCTGGATCAAAAATGAAATAATAAAGAATTAAAAAAAAATATACCGTTTTGAAAACTCTATCGTAGCTTTAATCTAACGAGAAAATGCTATCAACAATCTATGTGACCTTGAAATGTTTCCCCTGGAACGGAATGCTTGAAACAATCATTACCCCAAGTGTCTAGTAACACTTCTAATCATGATCAAGGTTTCAGCTTATACCGACCTCGATTGATTGGTTGTTGATTGGCAGCTTGAACTTATCTTTTTCCCGACTAAAGTTTAAATCCTCCCAAACGAAATTTTAAGTTAATTCATCGCACAGAGAACTTAAGGTAAACCAAAATTAAAAAGTTATAATCTGACTCAGGAAGTCAAACAACATGAACAAGGAAGTTATGCTATTTTCACTTTTCTCTTACTTTCACAAGACAGTGATTGCACATGTCATCAGCCAACATTTTGTATGTAAATTAGGAGGTAATGGTGCTAATCAGTAAGTCTATGCTTTTTTATAGATTTTGTTTCTTTATCAACTTTTGGATTAAGTGAAGTCATTTTTCACTTCACTAGGCATCATTGAAGGATATTAATTTGCATGACGAGTTAAAAGCAAACTCGTCTCCTTTATAATCAATGGATTTAATAGACTTATTATTCCGACAATGCTGTTTTACTTTTCCACTGAGAAATATTGATGATGATTATAAGTAAATATGTGTTTAACCGGCAGAAGACAGAGCAGGGTCCAATGACCAAAGCTGCAATATTCTGCTATCATCTGGGGCCCTGCTACCAATTTCATAGAGAAGTTATGATTATGGTAGTTTAGTCATTGAGGTAATTACAATCATAAAATAGCTCAGCAGTCACTCAAAGTCAAGACTTCAATGGAGAATAACATTAGGGCAATATTTTTTATATTCATATTCTTTGTGGCAAGGGAGTATGGACCCTCTTTAAAGGTTATCAGATTGATACCAGATATAGATTTCTCATTTATCTATCATATAATTATTTTATCATTATCATCATCATTTACTTACTTATTAATCAATATCTTTCAATATATTTGCTTTTTTTCCTTCAATTATTACTGTTATTATTATCATCATCATCATCTTTTTTTTTGGGGGGGGGGGGTAGGGTGAAATAAAATCATCACAAATTTATTCAAGAGTTGGGTTCTGCATGTCATCCATCTTATGAATGTATTCAAAGACAGGAAATATTTGTTTCACGAATTAATTGCGGGTGAACTTGAAAATGTAACGTCTAAACCGCTTACGGTGGAGAGACAAGCTCCCGGCAATCAAACATGGCCCTTATAAAAATGTCCAGGGCAAAATGATTGTCAACTTTGTTGACATGGTGAAACTAACTTAATAAGAGACACGCACGATTTGACGTATTTTAAGAGAGGAGCTAAGATTTTCTTTTCGCCCTACTTCATTCAATCGTAACTGAGAGAGCAGCCCGTGAAGTAAAAGAATGATGTCAACCATTTTCCACTCGACAACTCTTCACCCAAAGCTTTAGGTGTCATTAACTTCCAAGTATCACCTCGACAAGGCCGAGCAACGCCACGACTTTTGGCTGCTTCTCCCCTTCCGTCAAAAAACACACCCGTCTGCTATCCGCGCCTTCCTTCGCGGTCGCAAAGCGCATTCGATCCGCTTGTTTGACGCCGTGTGAACCCGTTGCTCGCAGGCTCTGCGGCTCAGACCGCAGGGGGGAAGCAGCGAATTGTAAAGGATAGTGGGCGGTTGACTTGGGTTACACTCTCCAGCATACCTTGAGTGCGAATATTCTTTCTTGATTAACTATCGCCTGGCGCATTGCCGGCAGTCATCTCACCATGGCCGTGGTTGACCTAGAAGAATGGTGAAAAGAGAAGATAAAAAGTTAAATTATTAGGGCACGGAGATAAGCATATACATGTTCACGAACTGGTTGAGGGAATGCTGACGAGAGAAGAAAACATACCATCAGGTATAGAGACTGAGTGTAGCCATGGATATGAATACAGAAAGCAATACAAAGCTGAGGTAGATGAGAGAGAAAGAGAAACGGGAGGGGGGAGTATGACGAAATCCTCATAAAGCAACTAGATAAATAGATCTTTTCATTGTTAAATGGTCAGAAAAGATAAATATTATAATTTACATAGTTCGATATTGATGAAAATTATCCATTCATTTTAGGATTTCATGTCGACGCTCAAGGTGTACTAGTCCAATTGCCATTTTCACTTTTTTTTTTTGGGGGGGGGGATTAAAACGGGCATATTAGTAATGTAATACTCTGTGGCAAAATCATCATAGACCACAAAGTTAACCATATAAGTATAGTAAAACCTCGATGCGTAACACTCTTCTAAAAACCATCAGTTTGGTCAATCTCACGATGTAGCATGACGGATTGCAAACCCATGTAGGCTTTTGCTTGGAAGCTATAAATAAAATGGCGCCTCATCACTCTAATACCATCTCGTATGAACGTCAACCAGCTAAAATTTATCATTAATCGGTAGTCAGGACCCTAATTAAATTGAGGTAGAGGAAATGTACACCGCAACGACGGCAAGAGAATAAATTGACGTCCAAGTAAAGCCACCTTGGTCATCCGTGCTCTTTCGAAAAGGTGACAGTGCATTGTAAGTTGTTCAAAAACAGAAGCCATAACGTACAGTATGCGAACATGGCCTTGACAGTTGAAGACTGTCATGATTTTGAACTTGGCAATCGCCCGGTCTTTTATATTCTTTAGTTCATTTTAATGCTTTTCATTCAATAAAAAGCTACACTGTAAAAAAAAACTAATTTTACAGAAAAAATAAGATTTTGCAGAAAGCAATAACAGAATCATTCTGTAAATTCATAAAACATGAATTTTTCTGCAATTTAAAGGAACAGGTCTGTTTAAAAAGGGGAAAAGGGTGTTTTATTAAAGGAAATTTGTAAGGTTCCATACACCAAATACCAATTTCCTGTAATTTTACATGATATAATGTAAGATTACGCAATCTGGTAAGATTACAGGTGTTCTCGAGACTCTGCTGCAGGATTTTCTTTTATTTTAAGGATGAATTTTCTAACAGTGTACCATGATAATGATTCTTAACTATATTCTGCTTTTTTTATAAATTTGTTAAATGTTATAATGGATGCCGAGACAAACCTTCGAGTGTTTTATAATTAACCAATTTCCGTTTTTTTGGGGTCGTGTAATTTTCATTATTTGTTGATTATCATATTTATATCTGTTGATATTGGAATTGAATTGAATAAAATAAAATCGAATTGAAAAGAACGTACTTAAACTGCAGAGTAGATAAGTTGATTCGGAATGGATACTTGCGGGTGCTCAGGGGCACATGCCCCCTTTAGGGAATTGAAATAATATTAAATATTTTCGATATATTTTTTTCATTTACAACTGGTAATCTTTTCTAAATTTTCGTAAAAATATATATCGAATTTATTCATCCACTTATCATTTAATATTGTCATGATTGGTATGATATGCCTAAACGTTACCATAGGCATTATATGGGTAATCAACCTTAGGTAGCCCAATGAGTTTATTCCGTAAAACAATAGGCCCGGTCGGGTGACGTTAAAGGGAACTGAATCTACGTTAGGGGAAATTTGAACATTGTGACTTGACAAAATTAAATCCTGGACACGACTTGGGTAAGTGTGCACCCCTATTTGGGGTCTACATCTGCACCTTATATAGGGCGTATACGTCTACCCATTAGGGTGCGTTATATTAAGTACCCCCATCTAAATAACAAGATTGTTGAGACTTCCGGCTCTTTCACTTTCTATTTCTCTATTGATTTTTTTTGTAGTATTTCTTACCTTAGTTTGGACTCGAACTCACCTCATTGTAACTGTAGCCAAGATTCTTCCCACTATGCCAGCGAGAAGCGCTGATACAGGAAGAGGTTTTCTAGCGATTATGAGCCGATGCTGTTGTTGACTTGTGCTGATAGTTGTGATTCAAGTAGCTCAGTTTACTGTTTCTGCAAAAGTATACGTAATGAAATGAGTCTGTGAAGCAATTATCATCACATATAGATATTGAATACTAAAAATATTAAGTGTGGCGTTAGTACATTGTTATTTCGGATACTCTTCGATTACAAATAAACTTTATCTACCATACGGCTACCTAGTATCAGCTAGACTGATGGGGTGCACGCAAAGAGTACGTGGGTGTACAACAGACACGGACTCTCGCACAGGAGCAAACTTGCGGGCTGTGCACGCTAGCGATAGCCCGTGTGCATCTCGATGGTATTACGTGGCGTACGCACGTATCGCACACCCAATCGTCTCTCTTTGGAGTCACATTTTATTATTATGTAGAGTCAAATGATTAGGATTATTCTTGCTGGGTATAACAACCTGAGCGACTTTCTTGGTTTATATCTGTCACCTATTTCGCACTTGAATCGCACATCCGTCTGCAACCTACCAGTGACCATAGGACATTCAAACTCCGTTTAGTTTGGTTTACTTTTGCCTCACGTTTGTCTAAGGCTATAGTATCCATCATCCTGGCTTGCCCTTTCTTCTCAGTAGTCCTTACTAACTAAAATCACATTTATTTTCTTCATTTTTGTATATGAGTTAAAAAAAAACTGGATTTAAGTTGGTTTATCTAGCCTTGCCGAGTATAAATGTGACCGATCGCTCCAGATGAGCTATGACTAGCTTCCTCCCCAATGTGTCTCGATATGGAATACAAAATGACACAGACGCGTTGACTTGGTTTTGAATCCGCGTTTTGTGGTCAAGTGTCTTCTGCTCTAAAACCACTGAACCAGAAGCGCAGTATTTGTCATTTTCGAAATCAATATTAGTGATATCGAAGGCTGTCTATGGATTATCACCAGCATGCCAAACAAATCATATTTGATGTTGTTAGTGCTGTGGGTCACCCTGACTTTTAATTGACGTCATTGCTGCGTAAGGCTCGATCACTTCTATATTGCATTCTTGGTGTGGGGCAGAGAAACTAATAATGTTCGCAGCTTCCATAAACAACGCTTGTCCAGGCACCTTACAGAATGATCAACTTTTTGAGGAAACCCCGCCGATATGAACTTCAAACTTATAAAGTCATGCTAGATTACTAAACATGTAAAGCTCTAGTGTGTAGGCCCCATGCTCTTTTTTTCTATCATTTTTCTCACAACCGGTTATTTCGTTCTTCCTTTGTTCTGTTTTCATCTCCATATCTGCTTGTTTGGTTTTCGTTCTACCTTTCTTTCCATCTTCTTTCAATCCATTTACTTTGACGCCTACTTATTTTGTTTCTCCGTGCTCGTCTCGAAATATCTTCATCTTTTCAACGTCGTCTTCGGGTAAATTTTCATTAGGTTCTGTTATCGTAAGACGGTATTGGCGATAATGATTTTTTTTGGAAATGTGTTTTCTTTCGGAAATTAGATAGGAAGGCTTGGGGCGTATGATGGGAATAGGATGCAGATAAAATTCAGGATGTTGCAACAATGGCAAAGAGAATAAACATGGACACTGTGTTTAATTAAAAAGATTTTGTATCCACTTACGAAAGATTGCGCTTCCAAGGTGTAACGGCCGCACTGTATATGCCATATAAGGATATTTCACACTACAACGCAGAGCGCTTTCTACAACATAGAAAATGTATTATCAAATTCCCTTCATGACAAAGAACAACCAAGAATATTGTCGAAAATTGGTAATCCTTCACTCTAAAAAAGGAATAGCTAATTTAGCTCCTAAGGAGCGTGTATAGTGACAACACTTCGGAGTGCCGATTTTTCTCGTTCAAATTTGAACTAGACAAATCAACACTCCGAAGTGCAGTCACTATACAAGCTCCTTAAGCGTTAAATTGGTTCTTAATTTTTTAGAGAGTGGGATCTGGACAAACGACATAATTCGTCAGATCCGAAACTTTGGAAACCGCTGTTCCGGTTCAACAATTTTCGGCAAAGACCACCCAGCTGTCCATTGTCATTCGGTGGACAATTTCAATAATTTACTGTGTTCTTGAATTTGTTCTGAGTCGTGCGAAAACTCAATATCCTGGCTGTCAAGAGACTGAAGAAAGTGAATAACACAGGAAATGAGAATCACCATGAATGTTCTAGCTGCAACAGTCATAATTTATGTCACTGTCAGATCAATGGAATCGACCCCAGACCGATCAATCCTAATACTTGGAGGTACTGTGGCCGATTGGTCTAAGGCGCTTGACAGTACATGGGAAGTCCGGGGTTCGATCCCCGGCCGTGGCACCTATGCCCGTGAGCAAGGCATTCGATCGACATTGCTCTTTTATCCTGCATTTAAATAAATGGATATGGTATACGCATTCTTGGTAACTATAGGTATGCACACAAAAATATGGCATATCGGCTGATTTTCAATTGGTTTCGTTGTGACAGTGGCATAGCAATGATCACTTTCAAATTCCCGCTATAAGGTTATTCAAAATCATAACGACGTATAAAAGATGTTTACAATATAGAATATTTAATGAAGTGTATTTGTAATTGCTACATATTGGCGAGGCTTTTCTATCTATCTATATCATACGACAGCGATGCTCAGAACTTCGTCACGTTTTGTTATTTTGTTCCTCTGAATCCTTGACAATGGATAATGAAATGATGATTGTCACGTTTATTCCGTTTTTGGCAAATCTACAAAATAATATAGGGTTCCCCGTTCACTTTCGTCCAATTTGAAACGAGTTAACATCTAATTATTCATTTCGCAATGAATTTGAATGACCTCTGAGATCAATAATGGGTTTCTTACTTAAACATGATGTAAGGTTAGGTTAGGATGTGCGAACATATTCAGCATTTGTTAATTTGAATGATTTCCTCTCTGATTTGAATTTCCAAGAAATTCAAAGGAGTGATGTAAACGGAATTGAATGTTGATGAATTATAATGGATTTAAATGGACCATGAGTTCAGAGAGTTAATAAAATTCGTTCGAACTTGAACGCCCATTCATCAATATAAATCCAGCTCTGACGAAAATTTCAGAGGAAAACCTGTAACATAAACTATTTTTGCGCACATCCTCATCTTCTTTATTAAACAAAAATGTATACATGTTTAAACATCACTTATTACATTTCACATTATCTTGTTTTTTTTCTCCTCGGATGAAGACAATGCAAGGAATACACGTTTCCATCTCTCTACATCATTTTCAAACTTGTCAAAAAAATAAAGTGTACTTTGATAGTTTTGTACGCAGATAAGAAAGGGAAAAGGAAAAGTAATCTATAAAAAAAGAAAAAAAAGAAGAAAAAGGAAGAAATGTGACAAAGTGATAAATAACATAAAAAGATAATTCTTCGCCAAAGAAATAAAAACATTTATTAGTGTAAGCACTCGTAAGCTATGGCTCCTGCCTGTCGAACATACGCTCATTGGTTGTCATTATAGGTTAAGGAATTATCAATTATTCAGAAAAGGTGAGAGTAGTGAGTACACGATCCTACAAGCTTATCTTGTCCTCCCCCCCTTAACCCTCCCTTTTCTATTTCAATCTATTTCCTGACATCGTTAGTAAACAGCTCTTACCGATCCTACCCATGTCTGCAACCTGATCGCAGCCTCTCTAGGTGGCGTCTTTTACCCGCCGGTTCCTCTCCTCCATCTTGACCAGCTATCACGTGGTATATTCAAGACTAGTCTATAAACCGGTTACTCTTAAATGCGTATTCGGATTGTCACCGATTATCGAGTAAAATATAAATTGGAAAAAAATACGTAGTGCTAGATTATGACTGACAGTTGACACAGTCATGAAAATAACGTTTGCAGGTGTTCAGTTTTGCATTTTCTTTTCTTTAAATGTGTTCAAACGTCTTGATCCCAGACTAAAAGTTTATCCGGTTCCGGGGACATACCTTCAGCATTTTGAGCTCGTGCGCCGGCTGTTCCAAAATACCTATGATCAGTCACGCCATGGCCTTTATGGAAAGTGGTTTAACATTTAGCTTTTATGCGGGGAAATATAAATCTGGAATGCATATAGGTATGTTGTCCGTCTTGTGGGGAGGTTTTTTTCTCGAAATCGCGGGAGTCATGAACACCTGAAGCATGGCATCAATGATCGAAGTATAAAGACTTAAGTTGCACTGATTTGAGCCAGTGTGGATTACGGGGCATGCCTTCCCCGCCAGTGACCGTAAAATTCCCCAATCGACCGACCTATTTCACTTCCTCTTTGTGAACCCTTTTTTTCTGAGACACATTTTCCTTTTTTGTGACTAGAAGGTGAATATAGAATTTGAAAGTTACCTTGCAGCAACTTTTTTTTTTTGGGGGGGGGGCTCAAGATTTCCAAGCACAAACCATGTTTTTTGCAAGCTTTACAGTAAATTGTTCTACTGACCTAAATGTGATTGACAACATTATTTGAGCCTTAATATTTTTATTGTCATTTTGGTGACGTTAGATAATTGCCCGGATCTGTTATGTGAGGCAAAAATTTATATCAATATACACTGTTAGAAAATTGATCCTTAAAATAAAAGAAGTTCCTGCAGCAGAGTCTCGAGAACACCTGTAATCTTACCAGATTGCGTAATCTTACAGGAAATTGGTATTTGGTGTATGGAATCTTACAAATTTCCTTAAATAAAACACCCTTTTCCCCTTTTTAAACATACCTGTTCTGTTCAATTGCAGAAAAAAATCCTGTTTTATGAATTTACAGAATAATTCTGATATTGCTTTCTGCAAAATCTTTTTTTTCCCTGTAAAATTACGATTTTTTAAACAGTGTAGCACAACGTAAAATAAACAATTGGCGTCAAAGAGGATCACGGAGTTCTATCTACACCCATATCCAATGAATACAAGTCTGCCGACTACCTCTTTTGACTGGAGTGTCATGATAGAATTATAAATATAATGTCTTAAACCACGTATGGTCGAATAATGTTTCGTATGCCATAACGAATAGAATAGAATATTTACTACATAGACGTGATAAAGAACATCATGGAGCGTTACTCCTCGATACTCTACATTGAAATCGAGTTGCAGACAAAAGTCATTTGTAAATCTAGATCCATACCTGTTTGGCTTGAAGAATAGAAATGGCTACGACTGCCCGGAGCTACTCCTTGTTGTCAGATTCATAATGTAACACCGACAGTATTTTCATTAGCAGGACTTTTGGCCTGGAGCAAGGCAATCGATTTCCCTTCCTTTTTTTTTCTTTCCGAGGGTCAAGACTAGAACGGTTCTTAGATGTTAGAAGAGAATCGTGATTTTTTTTCCCGCCAATATTGAGGTTTTCCTTCCCGATCTTTCTCAACGTCTGTCAAAAGAATTTGTTAAATGTTCCTTAATGTGACGTATATTTAACACCATTAATAACATTCCAATCTTACAATATTCTAGTGACTATAACTCAGTTTCAAGTTTCATATAAAAATTCTCGTGAAGACGACGGTAACACACTTGTCGAAACGTCGAGTTTGGGTGGTCCTTTTCACAACCAACTATTCCCCCCCCAAAAAAAATACATGGTGTACCGTGAAACCTACTACACCATTCTTCTTCACCATTGAAACCTTCAGAAGTTACACAGTTTCACGTGATTGATTCTTAGTGAAAAAAAATTAATGTTTCGGTAATCAGATCTTACTAGTACTGTAATATTTCAATCTTACAAAAGTGTATTAATTTTTGCATTTTAAAACTTTTTTGAATTCACTGATTCCCAGTGAAAATTCAAATTTTCCGTTCAGTTAATCAGATTGTGCGCCCTTTCTTGCCAGCAGCAAATAAAGTGAATTTCATTTTGTCAAAATTATATTGGAGGCCATGGATACAGAAAGGAGAATTATTGTTCCCATGATTGACTCCTGGGCACATGACAGGAAATATCTACAGGGTCACACATAACAATATATATATATATATATATATATATTGAATACATTGAATCATATCCATATTAAAACAAAATATCTGGTTTACTGGTCTGAATCCTCTTATTCCGTAATTGCAATGTTTTAAAACTTTATTTAGAAGTCAATGATATGAATGATTTGCTTATAAAGAACACTCCATTGCATATTACCAATAAGGATACGTATTAAAAACGAAAAAAATGATAAATACCGATAGTAATTGATGTTAGTAATTATTTTCACGAAATCTGAAAATATATCGTCATGCTACTGCTAAACGTATGTGCGACAGAAAACAGGATATGGAAATGAGTTTTCTTGTATATGAGAACAGACACCTTTAAAGTGGCACTGCTCTGTTGTGATGGTAACGGAGACCATTCGGAAGGGGGTATATGCGGAGCAGGTACTTGTACTTGAAGACACTCAATGCTCCTTCGCAAACAGGTTTCCCCAGCTCATCCGTTTACACAGACCAGTGGGTAAATATGAACAGTGTGCGGTGTTGGAATGTAAATTGGAAATTAAGTATCGTTATTCTAATAACACTATCGATGTACTGAGTATCCTAAACCCCTTGTTTGCTTTCTGTTTGTTCGCGAGAATATTTATATACACGCGAACGTGATATTATTGGGATAATGAGGAAGAGAGAGAGAGAGGGAGAATGAGTGGGAGAGAGGGATATATACATGTATATGTATACATAATATATATATATATAAATTGTATATATGTTTGTCTCAAATGTTTTTTTATACGTCAATTGACCACAGCCAAACTAGTTTATTCATTTATAAACACTGTATATAATATGAATAAACTAGTTTGGCCGTGGTCAGTTGAAAAAAAAAATCATTTGAGAAAAAATATACAATTTTCGCATGTTGCGTTTCACACAAGGATTAATGAAGACATATATGGCTCAAAAGGAATCTATATTACTTGAGTAATGTTGACTTTATCATTTTGTGTAGTTTTCATATTGTTACGTATGTACGAGACAGAGAGATGAAATTGAAAAAAAGAGAGCGAGGGGGGGGGGGGGATAGAGAGAGCGGAAATCGAGATTGATATAAAATGATACATTGTAATAAACCAATCGTCTAAATCTGATTAGTTAAATAAATGCTTTATTGGTCAAAACTTTCACTATTACTTAGAGTTTTATAGATATATAATATACAGAAAGGAAGAGAGAGAGAAGGAGAAAGTTAGAGCACCCACCTTAATTATTTTCATGATCCTAATTTTTGAAGGAAATAAGTACCGTAGTAAGAAGGTATTCTTATTTTTTAACACTACTTGTGATCCATAGCAATTGCTTCAAAATTTGGAGAAAACAAGCAATATAAACATACACGTTAAAAACGACAAGTATTCAACGCCTATTGCTCCAGATAGTAAACTGCGGGCTTCCAGTTTTCGAAAATGGGAGGTTGTTAGGAAGAAATATCACAGGATATATTTCAGGGACAGCCATTAAATCAGTCATGACCTTATCCCTGCGACTCGTAATTACCATGTACTTCGTGATTGTTCAACCAAGATTCATAAGGGCTCTGTAAATACCAAATAACAACTCATTTATTTCTCAAAAATGCTTTCTGGCGGTCCATTATGCTTCGTCATCGTTTAAAAATCAGAGTATAAAAAAGCTGCATACGATAGCAAAGGCCAACGGTATTTTTTCGTCTACCGCAAGGTCGCCCTCTGCGGTGTACTGGGGAACCTATGAGATAGGAAAAAAGAGCGGGATGTTTTTTTTAAGGCTTTTGCCTTCTCTTCGCCTACTGCACCGTGGCGACAGTTGAGAGACTCACTCATATCGTTTTATTCTCTTGAAGCAACACCGGGTTGGATATAAACGCTCAGTACAAGTTTCCGCTGAATTCTTGATTTCCTACATCAGGTTCGCATAACTGGACTTCCTCGAATTAAAAATAAATATTGATTTAAATGAAATTTGTATCGTTAATTCTTTACAAAACCGAAGCCCACATATTATATTCTACCTAAAAGGGAATGGATAATGTTTATATTTGAGCTACCAGAATAGACCGCAGCATAAAAAGTAAGTATCATTGTATGTGTTTGTATTAATCCGAAGAAACATTCTGTTGATCTCGTCGAAAAATCGTGTTTACATGGTTGGCCTGCCTCAAAAGGGGAACGTTAACTAAATAATCTAGATGAATTTTGTGGCGTGTTGACAGGAAAACACCGGTGGATGTCTTCTCGACGAAAACAAGTCAACAACCCAAGTGCTTTTCATTACGGTAGCCACCGCCGGAGAGCGTAACCCATCCTAGGAATTGATGGAAGCCTTCGCAAGTTTGATATAAATTGCAGTGACAGTCACATTTTGTTACTCTGTTATATCGTAAAGCATAAATTGGATGACTCCAAATCCGCCTGGCTTTTAGAGTTTTTTTTCTTGACTTGGTCTCTTATGCTGGATGCTATATCCAATCAAGATTGTATCAGCGAACAGTCAGTATGCATCTTTATGGTCCTCCTGGGAATGGCAGGTTGGGTTGACTTTTTTTTTTACGGAGGAGTACCCTTTCAGATGCTCACTTTGGTGAGATAAACAGGATTAGCTTATCGAGGTTGACGTACTCGCTCCTTGTTTTGAATCTTCATTTAGCTGGCATAAACAGCATGACATGTGTATGCATGTCTAAAGGCATTCAATCGGCGATTTAACTATACTAAGTAAATCAGCTTGATAATTTGCTCCTCCGAACGAGCAAACAAAATCTCACTTGAATAAATGAGATTTTCATTCGTTGCTGAGTGAAACTCACCGCTTTGAAATTTGTGTGAAAATTTCAGATATTTTAATTCACTCTTATTGAGTGATCCTTGTCAATACCAAGTTGAGTGAAAAACGAGTGAAAATTGACTTTTTTAAAAAAGAGATAATGATGTCTTGTATTCGCACAGTTCGTACGATTGTGTAGATATGGTGCTCTTGTATTTATCATTAATTCCTTCTCCAATCAATCAATCAATACAAGATTTCTTGAAAATGCAGTAAAGACTCTGAAAGTAACAACAGGTATATATTCCATTCGAATCCATTAAACAAATATTTGTCCAGTTAAAAACAATTAGCAAAATATTTCCTGTATACTTAGTATAAATAATATTATGATTTCGTTTTGATGGCAACAACTAAATCTTTTTTCAGTCAATCGACAAAATTCTTACTGATGATATAGACGATATACAAGGTAAATTTCCCGGCGATTTGATAAAGTGAGGAAACGTTAGTATGGTATGCAAGATTCCGATTTCATATCATAATTTCATTAATATTTTGGGGGATTCTTGCTACCTCGGCGGCGGAGGGTATTACTTCGCTTACCAATCACAGCCATTGTATATATTGAAGATTATATGGATTACGAAGTTATATTGGCATCGATTTAGCGACGAGCAAGGGTAATGAACGGCAAAAGTTAGCAAATTAAGAATATGGCGTTTTTTTTGCTTCGTTTGAATATCAGATGGTTTATTGAAGTGTAGAGAATAGAAGTCGCAGCTCGCAACAGCTTGCTTTTCTTCACTTCCGATATCTATATTTACCATCGACCGCCAACTCATTAAATACTAGAATTGAGGTCGTACTCATGTGTGAATTTTCGATTTCATTTTCGAAGACGCAGTAGCCGCTTGGGAGAATCGGCAATGCCGATGAATGAAGAATTAAATGAATAGGTGGAGTGATGAATTACAGCATTCCCGATCCCAATAGAGAAGCTATGGGAGTCTTGGATTTCGAGGTTTGAATGGTGAAATTGTAGTCAAGTTCCATTTCTCTTTCAATCATCGCCTTGGCAGTGAAAATATGTTACTAGTAGTTTCTCTGTGAAAGACTTCCATCGAAATACCAGCAATTTTCCAAGTCCAAAGTTATTCATTTTAAAAATAATATTTTGTGATTTCAAAGGTTCAAATCTATCAATATTTTCTTTGTATTTTGTATTCACCGTTTTAATTCACTATGGGACGATAACCATCGAATGAGCTTTGAAGTATGAGCGAAATTTAAAAAATGACAAGAAAATATATCGTTCGATAAAATAGTTCTTGACGTTCGGGGCACACGTTCCTGATGTTTTTCATATCAGAATATAAGACTTACTATTATGAGTGATTGCATTAGGAGGCCGTGAACTTAGGATGATTCCTAGAAAATTGATAATTGATAACACCATGGTTAACAATTACAAGAAGAAGAACAAAAAGGGAGTGGGAGAGAAAGAAAAAAATAAAAAAAGATGAGAGAGGGGGAGAGGGGCGGGGTGTAGAGTGAATGATAGGGAGTTACAGCGAATAGCGATCGAGAGGAACCGAAAGGGAACATTGGATACGACGTTTCCCCCATGGCTGTATCACACAGTCATGATTGAGTGTCAATCTGATCGAGGTCCGTGTTATTTTATGACGTATGAAATTTCATCTACATTCTCTGATCGATCGCCCGATAAGGCCTCCATTTCACTTGTTACAATACAATTCATAAACACTACCTCATTATGTGCATGTCATACAATGAATGGGAGAGATGATTGCTGTTCTTGTTTCGAATCATCGGATGATTATATTCCTCAGGGGCCGCGGAACCAGAGGAGGGGGTGGGGTATCAACCCCCACTTTTTCAGTAAACGTAAAAACCGTGATAATTACCATCAAATTGTGATGTGAGGGAGTTTTTTAAACCACTTCGCAGACGCCTTCTTGAACGCTGGAAATATATTGCCAAAAAAGCCCTTCATGACAAACCAGTCTTTGTCGAAATTCGGTGAATCAAGAGAGGGGTGTCTCGGAATCTGTCCCGGTCCACCAACTTTCGACGATAACCTCTCCGCTGTCCATTGCGATTTTTATTGCATTTTCAATAGATGTATACCACGTTGCAGAATCCACGCAACCTTTTGCAACTGCGAAAGCTCCCTAGTTGTGTACCTTCAGCCCCCTCCCCCTCTTTCGACTCAACCCCCACTTTCAAAATAGGTCCGCGGCCCCTGTTCTCTTTTCATGTTGATTCTCTCCTTGCCTTTCCTGACCATCACCTGGCCAGCTTAAACAGTAGCCAAGATGCAAATAACAGCCCACAGTGTGTTCACAGTGAATCACATGGTGGACGGTGTAAAGATGTGATTCACACTGCTGAACTGCACGAATTCAACAGTGTGAAGATAAGCTGTGGTTCCGTCGACATTGCGAGTGTCCACAGTGTTTTCACGTTGTATCACACGGTTGACTGTCTGAAGATGTGATTAAACCTGTTAAACTGCTCGAATCGAGCAGTGTGGAGAAAATATCACACTCTGTGGACATATCGACAGTGCGAGTGTACACAGTGTGCTCAGAGTGTGGTCACAGTGTATCACATAGTGGACTGTCTGAAGATATGATTCAGACTGCTAAACTGCTCGAATCGAGCAGTGTGGAGAAAATATCACACTCTGTGGACGCATCGACAGTGCGAGTGTACACAGTGTGCTCAGAGTGTGGTCACAGTGTATCACATAGTGGACTGTCTGAAGATGTGATTCAGACTGCTAAACTGCTCGAATCGAGCAGTGTGGAGAAAATATCACACTCTGTGGACATATTGACAGTGCGAGTGTACACAGTGTGCTCAGAGTGTGGTCACAGTGTATCACATAGTGGACTGTCTGAAGATGTGATTCAGACTGCTAAACTGCTCGAATCGAGCAGTGTGGAGAAAATTATAACACTCTGTGGACGCATCGACAGTGCGAGTGTACACAGTGTGCTCAGAGTGTGGTCACAGTGTATCACATAGTGGACTGTCTGAAGATGTGATTCAGACTGCTAAACTGCTCGAATCGAGCAGTGTGGAGAAAATATCACACTCTGTGGACATATTGATAGTGCGAGTGTACACAGTGTGCTCAGAGTGTGGTCACAGTGTATCACATAGTGGACTGTGTGAAGATGTGATTCAGACTGCTAAACTGCTCGAATCGAGCAGTGTGGAGAAAATATCACACTCTGTGGACATATTGACAGTGCGAGTGTACACAGTGTGCTCAGAGTGTGGTCACAGTGTATCACATGGTGGACTGTGTGAAGATGTGATTCAGACTGTTAAACTGCTCGAATTTTAACAGTGTGGAGACAATTGTACATTTTGCAGACATATCGACCGTGCGAGCGTTCACAGTGTGCTCGGATTGCGTTCACACTTTACAACATATACTGGACTGTATGAAGATGTGATTCACTGTTTCACTGACTCACTTTATTTGTTTACCTTGTTATCTATCGACGTATCTTAACTTATTTATTTTGATTTCCCGAATAACTAACCAAACTAGACACCCTGTCGAAAACTCAAAGTGAATGCTTTTAGCTTTTCGTAATACCCACAACAAGAATTTCCCTCCAGCATGGCCATAGAGTACTATACTTCATGATATAATAACGTGATCGCATCACGGACACGTTCACACTGCGCGTTCCATCTCGAGTTCTAATATCTCTCATCCGGTCAAGTATGAAGCGTGTCTAAACATGAGCTGTGTATTCTACAATGTATTTGTCAATCATGGGTGAAATGCTTCCTTGGCTGTTCTGTGGATAACGTACGTTCCAGGCAACGCATACTGATTGGTATCACTGACCATGTGTAAAATGGCGCCGAGGGCTGAAGACAACTGCCTGTTTTGCTCATTTGAAATATAATGTATGTCGTGTGGTGAAGATATAGCTTTTGAATATACACATCTTCGGAGGCAGCCACTGGCACAAATTAGAGGAGCGAAATATTGTCCAGGGAATGATCTATTTTGTAACCCCCACCAGGAGTGGCGCCAAGATGAAGATATTTGTAAGGGGGGCAGGATCACGTCCTAAGTGTGACGTCACATTTGTTTTCTTAATTGAATTATTGCTGTATTATAGGGTTGGTAACACGGCCGAGAACTCTTCCTTTTATATATATATATTTTTTCGTGTTTCTTCGTTTTATCCTTCTCTTTGTTCCACCTTTAACTACTTAAAAAACTATATGGGGGTATTCAGCGCTTTGGACGCTGCGGTCGACCCCGACTTGACTGGCGGACATTATAACTGAAAGGACATTATAATGATGATAGCCACAATAACAATTTGGTAAACACAATGGCCCAATAAGATCAGTAATGATATTCTTCCTGCCGGGTACTAATTTATTACTTCAAGGAAAAGAATTGCGAACATAAATTAATATCTTGACATTTTGCCACGGTACGACTCATACCTCGAATCAGATAGGGGAAGGCGAGGTAAGTTGTGACACTTTTTGCATTTTGCATGTTAGAATTGATATGACTAATAATTTAGTATTAAGTACCTTGCCTTTAAATTTGATTCTTGGGAAATATTTTTCATCTATATAAAACTTTCTACCACCACACTGAAAGTCATTGTGACCTTTGATGTCAAACGGCTCAACTTGCCCCATCTATAGGGTAAGTTGTGCCACCTTCTGGGGTAAATTGAGCCACAAAAACTATGTACAAAAATAATGTATGCAGAAAAAACCAGCATGTCAATTTTTTATTAAAAGTTTACTTACCATTGCAAGATCGTCCCCTTGCTTATTCTCTATAAATACTAACATCCGCTAAAAGTAAAAGAACTGTCATCTGAATTTGCTCCTTTCTGCCTGCATATCAAAGGCTTTTAAGGTTTGTTTTTTAATTACCATAAGAATTACCATGGCTCAACTTGCCCCATGTTGGCTGGCACAAATTACCCCAGTCCAAACTTAATGCGGTATTATCACATCCACAATATGCATCATTCATGCTAAAGACTATGACAAGAATGAGAATCCATACCTGGACTAACAATATTGTTCTTATTTCTTTATTGTATTTAAAGACGTGTGGGGGTAAAACGCACTGATCTATTTCACACTTTTTTCTAATACTTTTTTGGCTGAAATTCGTATTTTCCCCTCTAAAAAGTACTTTCAGGGTATGTCACACTCTGGTATACTTTAAAAGTAAAATAAGCCCACGGTTTTTCCTGTAAGCATTCGAGTATGAATGAGTCATTTAAGGTGAGAATAATGCGTCACGTAACTAGAGGGGTGGTAGTTGTGCATGCGCGACGATTTTTACTTTATGTGTAACTACCATAATGGTGTTTGTTTGAGCACGCGCTACGTGAAACGAACAGTGCGCGCTTGAGTTCACGCCTTTGTGCCTGACCGATAACAATGG